>NC_086322.1:47895078-48195078 GCF_036172605.1 Pelobates fuscus | reverse complement strand
AGAACCACTCAGGTACCCCTGACACCGGAGACGTGCCTCCTGCTGTACCTGCCACCCGGCATTCCTGCAGTACTACAAAAGTTAACTTTTCACGTTCTCCTGACAGCACAGCGGGCAATAGCGCGCCTATGGAACACGAGCCCCCCACGGATCACAGAGGTGTGCGAGGAGACAGACACACAAAAAATATATGAAACAAGCTAACGTAGTGTCTTCCCTATGACCAAAACAGCAATAGAGGCACGGGGGCTCTGGAACTACTGGAAAGCGAGCACTCTTGGCCACAACTCACAACTTGGTAAAAAATAGGGCTAAGGCCTAGATGATTACCTGTCACCACCAAATAGCCACGAGACAACCAGGTGTCTCCTAGGAGACCGATAGGTAAACCATAAAGAAGCTAACGAATATGTAACTGACAAACATGTAACTGAAAAACATATACCTATGTAAATGAATGTGATGCAATAAAATGTACTATACATGCTGGTCACCTATGGAAAAAACGTTTATATACCGAAGGGGCGACCCTGAGGCTGCATATTCCCCCCCCCCCTTCTCCTTTCTGTACCCCAACCCCAGCCCATTTATTTTTTTTTTTTTTATTTAATTTTCTTTTATTGATTTTATATCTCATGAGAGATAAAACAAATTGCAGATTGGTTACAGAAACAGAAGAAGTGGTGGTTAAAGCAAGCATACAGAGTTATACATCATCATAGAGTTGACATTTTCCAAAGAAGAACTGTAGTACAATGAAGTTACTATGCTAGACAATGCAAACATCCTGTATTCTATACTGGTTGTGTCAAGCGATATCTCAAATGACAACAGGTTTCTGTCCTCAAATCCTCTTATTTTGCTAGATTTGAGTGTGTGTGTATATAAAAGAAGAACAAGAAAGAAAAACTGGGGGTGGGGAAAATAACTCAGGGTATCTGGAGGGGGGGGGGGGAAGGGGGCTTTGTCCTCGTCATTGTGTACCTTATTCCTGGGAGGTATTGCGTGCTTGGTTAGGTTAGTTATGCTGGGTTAGATGCGCGTGTAGTGTATTATCCAAGTTTAGTGTGGTATTTTAGAGAATTCAAGCCTTAGGTGCAAGAGGGAGCATTGGCTTTCTGGGGAGGCTTGACACACCTCCGTGTGGTCGGCTGGATTCCCACATACTCCAGGCCTCTCTCCAGAAAGGTTTGGGGGGTCTAGTCAGTCTGGCCATGGTTTCATATGATTTAGTGGATTGTAGTGTTTGTATACATAGATCAATGTTTGGGGGTATTTCGGAGAGCCAAGCTTTGCTGATCGTGGAGAGAGCTGCAATCATGATATGATAGGAAAGATATTTTTTTGTTTTTGTTATATCAGTTGGGAAAAGTTGCAGTAAATAAGTCTCCGGACACAGCGGCATCTCCACCCCCGCTGATCCTAGTATTAGTTGTCTCACTTCATCCCAGAATTTTGTTATCTTATGACACGTCCACCATATGTGGTACATAGTTCCCGGTTCAGCCTTGCATCTCCAACACAGGTTGGATTTACTTGGGTCTATATGTTTAAGCCTAGTGGGAACCATATACCACCGATAGAGAATTTTCCTGGTTAGTTCGATGTGTGTAGCACATAGAGTAAGTGTTTTGTTTGCTAGGAAAATCCTTGACCATTGTGTGTGGTCTAATGTTTTTTGGAAGTCCGATTCCCACGCCCTAACACATGGGAGTTTCCCTACGTGGGGTTGTTTTGTGAGTAGGGTGTACAAGGAGGAGATCAATTTCTTGGGGTTTTGCTTTGAATTGCATAGTTCTAGGATTTGTGTTACATGGGAGTTTGCTGCTCTATCTGTTACAGTCGCCATTGTGGGTGCCTGCTTCATGAGCCAGGATCTTATTTGGAGATAGGAGAGGAAGGTAGAATTAGGCAGACCAAATGTAGTTTGGAGATATTGGAACGAGTGTACTGTTTGGTCTGCTAATAAGTGTTGGATTTGTGAAATCCCGCATGCAGTCCAAAGTGCCGCAGAGAAGGTGGGAAGTAAAGGCGCAATTGCCGTTAGGGGGGTTGTTGGTGTTATTGAAAGTTTTTCCTTGGTTTGTTTTTGGAGTGCGTCCCATGTCGAGAGAGTCAGGGATGTGGTAGGTAGGATCTGGTCGTATATGGGTCTAAGATGGCATGGGAGCCACGTAAGTTCTGTGAGTGCATGACCGTCTGTAAATGAAGCTTCTATATTGAGCCATATTGGTTGGGTTGCAAGGTGATGCGCTGAGATTAATGGGCTCAATTGTGACGCCATGTAATATTTGGCTATGTTGGGTACTCCCAGTCCACCCTCCCGGAAAGGTCTGTGTAGGAGTTCAGCCGCTACCCTAGGCTGTTTATAGTTCCATATGTAGTCGCTAAGTGTTTTTTGTATAGCTTTCAGATAGTGTGGTGGGAGTGCGATGGGTAGGGTGCGAAATAGATATTGTAGTTTGGGAAGAAGAACCATTTTTGTAGCCGCTATGCGGCCTAGCCAGGATACATACTTTCCTTTCCAGGTGATTAATCGTTGTACGATTTCTCTGGCTATTACTACATAATTGGCTTGAAAGAGGAGTTTGGGATCGGATGGGAAGTCTATACCTAGAAAAGTGAGGCTGTTATTATCCCATTGGTAGGCATATGTGTTTTTTAAAGTGCTTAATGTTTTTCCAGGTATATATAGGTGCATTACTTTTGTCTTGGTTATGTTCATTTTGTAGTATGAGCAGGCACTATACGCTGTTAGGTGGGCTTTGATTTGTAGTAGTGACCCGAGTGGATTTGTAAATGTTAGCATGATGTCATCCGCAAACATGGTGATTTTGTGTTCGGCTTTCCCTATCTTGATTCCTTGTATACGTGGGTCGTTCCTTATTAAGTGTGCTAAGGGTTCTAGAGCCAGAACGTAAAGGAGGGGGGATAGGGGACAGCCCTGCCTAGTCCCATTTGTGATTTGAAATTGTGTGGATTGGAACCCGCTGTTTGCCACCCTGGCGCACGGGGCGGAGTACAAGGCTGATATTAGAGACATGAACCTCGGGGGGAAATGGAATTTTTCGAGGACTGCAGCAAGGAAGCCCCAGTGCAGTCTGTCAAAGGCTTTTTCAGCATCCAGTGACAGAAATGCACTGGGCCTCCTCCCTCGTCGCGCGGTATGCAGGAGATTGAGGAATTTCCTCGTGCCATCCGCTCCCTGCCTACCTGTGATAAACCCCACTTGATCTTCGTGTATCAACAAGGGGAGCATATGTGAGACCCGATTGGCATATATTTTGGCCAAAAGTTTTGTGTCTGTGTTTAGCAGGGATATGGGTCTCATGTTTTGTGGTATAGTTGGGGTTTTGCCTGGTTTTGGTATTGTTGCAATATGGGCCAGCAGCATTTCTGGCGGCATATTGCCTGTATCTATGATTTGATTTAGTGTCCTGAGTAGGTAGGGACCCAGGGTGGCGGAAAAGGTTTTATAGTAGGTGTTTGTAAATCCATCAGGGCCTGGTGATTTCCCCGCCGGGAGGGCCCTGATAGTCTCTATAAGTTCTCTGAGTGTAATTTTGGCCTGCAGAGCCTCTTGCTGACTTGTGTTCAGCGTGGGGAAAGTGGATTTTAACAGGAACGATTGTATTTCTTGGTTTGTCGGTTGGTGTGTATTAGTGTCGTTTTTGAGATTGTACAGTGATGAGTAGTACTTTGCCATGTTGTTATTTATTTCTTGAGGGTCAAAGATTTTTGTGCCGTCTGGCAGGTTGAGATATGGGATTTTAGATTGGCTTTGTTTGTGTCTCAGAAGAGAGGCTAGTGCTTTGCTCGCCTTGTTACTCTGACAGTAAGTGTTGGTGCGAAGTCTTTGTAGCGTGGCTGTTGTTTTAGCCAGTAAATAATCATTAATTTCCTTGGTGGTGTGCGATATAGCGGTTAGTCCCGTCTCTGTCGGGTTAAGCAGTTGTTCGTTGGTTAGGTCTCGCAGTGTTTTTAGAAGCGTATTGTATTTGTGATGTGTTGTCCGCTTGATGTAAGCTGCTTTACTTATAGCTAGGCCTCTTAGAACTGCCTTATGTGCTTGCCACACTGTCATGGGGGAGATGCCCGGAGTGTCGTTCATGTTAAAGTATTCAGTGAGTTCTGACTGTAGCGTCATTTTAAAGTCGTGATCGTTTAGTAAATAGTCAGGGAGGCGCCACGGGGTCTTGCCTCTGTGTGAAAAGGTGTCTGTTAGAATTAGGTCAATTGGGGCATGGTCCGTCCAGATTATGTCACCTATGTTACATTCCTTGATATTGGGTAGAAGTTTTCGGGCTACTAGTGCGTGGTCTATTCTCGAATGTGTCTTGTGCATGGGGGAAAAGTAGGTGTATTCTCGGTCATTGGGGTGTGTAGTCCTCCAAGCATCATAGATGTCGTATTCCATGAGTAGTTTTGTGAGTGCTTTAGAAACTCAATAAAAATCTTTAATTGAAAAAAAAATACACGTAGAACGAAATAATATATAAATATATATATCTATATATATATAAATATATACGTATATATCACTATATATATACCTATATATAAATAAAAATATTTGTAAAAAATTATATATATATATATATATATATATATATATATATAAAACAATACACAATACACAAGATCCAGCGCACTCTCCTATCTACTAAACAGCAACTTCAATGTTGACAGATTTTATTAGTTTTTAAAAGTTTTTTTAAAAACACCTAATCTAGGCAAAAAAAATAATGGGGATTTAGTTACATTATATGATCATACATTGCATAAGCCTGCCACAACGTCAATGTACCCCATCTTTGGCAGGTCCTACTCTCACAGTCTAATGTCTTCTCTTATGAGATTAACCCACTTACTTGGGAAAAAATTCCATCTGAGGCTCTCTGCAGTACAATCCTAAATAGGGACCTGAGATGAGGCACCTGTAACAGGGAGGGGTGCAAAACCAAGGAGTTGGCTAGGATATATATACACATACGTATATATATATATATATATATATATATATATATATATATATATATATACATATATTAATTCTACATATATATTTATGTAATATTTTTACATAATTAGGTATCTTAATTAATTACAATTAGCGGGACCTGCCTGACAACCCATGCCGAAGGTAAAGGGAATTTAATTTGCTAGCACTATATTTAACCCTATAACTTTCCAAGACACCATAAAACCTGTACATGGGGGGTACTGTTCTACTCGGGAGACTTAGCTGAACACAAATATTAGTGTTTCAAAACAGTAAAATGTATTACAACAATGATATCGACAGTAAAAGTGAAGTTTTTTGCATTTTTCACGCACAATCAGCACTTACACGGACGATATTATTGCTGCGATACTTTTTACTGTTTTGAAACACAAATATTTGTGTTCAGCGAAGTCTCCCGAGTACAACAGTACCCCTCATGTACAGGTTTTATGGTGTTTTCAAAAGTTACAGTGTCAAATATAAGGCTTGTGTTTCATTTTTTTCACATTAAAATTAGCCAGATTGGTTACGTTGCCTTTGAGACCCTATGGTAGCCCAAGAACGAAAATTACCCCTATGATGGCATACTATTTGCAATAGTAGACAACCCAAGGTATTGCAGATGGGGTATGTCCAGTCTTTTTTAGTAGCCACTTAGCCACAAACACTGGCCAAAATTGGCATTTTTTGCATTTTTCACACACAAACAAATACTAACGCTAACTTTGTCCAGTGTTTGTGACCAAATGGCTACTAAAAAAGACTGGACATACCCCGTCTGCAATAACTTGGGTTGTCTACTATTGCGTATGGTATGCCATTATTGGTGTAAATTTTATTCCTGGGCTACTATACAGTCCCAAAGGCAACGTAACCAATCTGGCAAATTTCAATTTCAAATGTAACGTGGTATATTTGACCCTGTAACTTCCCAAAACACCATAAAACCTGTACATAGGGGGTACTGTTTTACACGTGAGACTTTGCTGAATACAAATATGTGTATTTTATTGCAGTAAAAGCAAACAGTATTATGACATTGACAGTTAAAATGTCATGTAGAACTAAAAATATAACAACATTTCTTATTTTCTCCCATTTTTTTCATATTAAATTATGTTTCATAGCTAAATATTTGATATTAAATGAAAGCTCTGTTTCCCCTGAATAAAATGATATATAATAAGGGGGGCGTGCATTTAATATGAAAGAGGTGAATTACGGTTGGACAGACATATAGCGCAAATGCCAGGTTTTGTTTACGTTTTGTTTTGTTCACAACGTGTACATTTGGCTCAGTCCTTAAGGGGTTATAGAGTTTTGGTACCACAAATAGTGATGTCGCGAACATAAAATTTTCCTTTCGCAAACGACAAACGCGAACTTCCGCAAATGTTCGCGAACGGGCGAACCGGGCGAACCGCCATAGACTTCAATAGGCAGGTGAATTTTAAAACCCACAGGGACTCTTTCTGCCACAATAGTGATGGAAAAGTTGTTTCAAGGGAACTAACACCTGGACTGTGGCATGCCGGAGGGGGATCCATGGCAAAACTCCCATGGAAAATTACATAGTTGATGCAGAGTCTGGTTTTAATCCATAAAGGGCATAAATCACCTAACATTCCTAAATCGTTTGGAATAACGTGCTTTAAAACATCAGGTATGATGTTGTATCGATCAGGTAGTGTAAGGGTTATGCCCGCTTCACAGTGACAGACCAAACTCCCCGTTTAACGCACCGCAAACAACCGCAAACAGTCCATTTGCACAACCGCAAACTCCCCATTTGCACAAGGTTGGATACCGATCGATGGTTCGATATTCTGAGCCCTCTCTGATTTACTGTACACGACTATTCGATATTCCCACAAATTTTATATAGCATTTTCTGTTTGTTTGAGACCACCTTAAAAAGATTGGATATCGCTAAAAATCATGATCACTATATACTTTCTCTACAAACCTCTAAAACGAACCAAACTACTCATCCATCCGCTATACCACTTTATCCCACCTAGAACTAGTGCCCAGTTAAAATACTTGACTCTTACTTACCCACACTCAGTCATGCCACACACATTTCACCACTACTCTCACTGAATCCCTCTGACTACGGCTAAATTCATCTTCTACATCAGAACACTACTCCTAAGATTGGGTTGTATCCATGTCTCGGGTCTTTCATTTAGAATAGGGGCAGCTTCGGTCTCCTTCAACACTGACACTCCAGTGCATATTATTAAAAGATTGGGCAGATGGAAATCCTCAGTCTACAACCGATATATTTCTCATCCCGAGAAAGAAATGAGGAAAGCTTTTACCCTTTTCACCCTCTTTGCATGAACCCGATTTACATATATTACTAATATGTTTCTGAACATATATATTATATTATTCACTCACTCACTCACTCTCTGGGCCGGCCTAAGACATCATGCTGCCTAGGTCCAACGATAAATGACTATGGGGGATAATGTATAATAAACACAGGTTACTGGCCATGGGGGGGGATAATGTATAATAAACACAGGTTACTGGCTATGAGAGGGATATTGTATAATAAACACAGGTTACTGGCTATGGGAGGATAATGTATAATAAACACACGTTACTGGCTATGGGAGGATAATGTATAATAAACACAGGTTACTGGCTATGGGGGGATAATGTATAATAAACACAGGTTACTGGCTATGGGAGGGATAATGTATAATAAACACAGGTTACTGACTATGGGAGGATAATGTATAATAAACACAGGTTACTGGCTATGGGGGGATAATGTATAATAAGCACAGGTTACTGGCTATGGGAGGGATAATGTATAATAAGCACAGGTTACTGGCTATGGGGGTAATGTATAATATGCACAGGTTACTGGCTATGGGAGGATAATGTATAATAAACACAGGTTACTGGCTATGGGGGGATAATGTATAATAAGCACAGGTTACTGGCTATGGGAGGGATAATGTATAATAAACACAGGTTACTGGCTATGGGAGGGATAATGTATAATAAACACAGGTTGCTGGCTATGGGAGGATAATGTATAATAAACACAGGTTACTGGCTATGGGGGGATAATGTATAATAAGCACAGGTTACTGGCTATGGGAGGGATAATGTATAATAAACACAGGTTACTGGCTATGGGAGGGATAATGTATAATAAACACAGGTTGCTGGCTATGGGGGGATAATGTATAATAAACACAGGTTACTGGCTTTGGGAGGGATAATGTATAATAAACACAGGTTACTGGCTATGGGAGTATAATGTATAATCAACACAGGTTACTGGCTATGGGAGCATAATGTATAATAAACACAGGTTACTGGCTATGGGAGGATAATGTATAATAAACACAGGTTACTGGCTATGGGAGGGATAATGTATAATAAACACAGGTTACTGGCTATGGGAGGGATAATGTATAATAAACACAGGTTACTGGCTATGGGGGGATAATGTATAATAAACACGGGTTACTGGCTATGGGAGGATAATGTATAATAAACACAGGTTACTGGCTATGGGGAGGATACTGTATAATAAACACAGGTTACTGGCTATGGGAGGATAATGTATAATAAACACAGGTTACTGGCTATGGGGGATAATGTATAATAAACACAGGTTACTGGCTATGGGAGGGATAATGTATAATAAACACAGGTTACTGGCTATGGGGTGATAATGTATAATAAACACAGGTTACTGGCTATGGGGGATAATGTATAATAAACACAGGTTACTGGCTATGGAGGATAATGTATAATAAACACACAAAAAAAAAAGAATGCAGCTTCAGAATTAATCTAAATTGTATGCTGTCTAGGAGGTGGGAGGGTCTGGGAGGGAGGGTCTGCTGCTGATTGGCTGGAATGTGTCTGCTGACTGTGAGGTACAGGGTCAAAGTTTACTCAATGATGACAAATAGGGGGCGAACCAAACATCGCATATGTTCGCCATCCGTGGCGAACGCGAACATGCGATGTTCGCCAGGAACTATTCACCAGCGAACCGTTCGGGACATCACTAACCACAAATAAATAAAAAAGTTTAAATTTCAAAGATGAAAAGTGTGACTATAACTGAGTTAATGATTTTTTTCCCCCTAACATTTGTTTGTCTGTCCATCTTTCAATCTGTCTGTATGTCTAATCTACCTATCTACCTACCTACCAATCTACCTACCTACCAATCTACCTCCATACCTACCTATCAATCTACCTATCTACCTACCTACCAATCTACCTACCTATCAATCTACCTATCTACCTACCAATCTACCTATCTACATACCAATCTACCTATCTACCAATCTACCTAACTATCTACCAATCTACTTATCTACCTACCGATCTACCTATCTACCAATCTACTTATCTACCTACCAATCTACCTATCTACCTACCAATCTACCTATCTACCAATCTACTTATCTACCTACCTACCAATCTACCAATCTACCCACCTACCAATCTACCTATCTACTTGTCTATCTATTTATCTATCTTATTATTCTTAATTAAAATTTGGATTCAGTAAAACATACATTTAATACATATACAGAGCTGGATTCAGTCACCCTTGATTAATGTGCTTATTGAATCGCACTTTACCCATATAATTCAATTGTTACAATCAGTTACACACCTCTCCCTTTAAGGTTATATTCAACTTTATCACTGGGCTACCAAAAAACATTTTCTTTTAGAACCTATCTGTACAGAGTAGTTTGATACAGTAGATGGGCTTAGCATAATATGGCCATATGGTGTGACTTAATCATCCTATTTATTAAGAAGTCTACATGCCTATTTGACAATTTGATTTATCTATCTATCTATCTATCTATCTATCTATCTATCTGTCTGTCTGTCTGTCTGTCTGTCTGTCTGTCTGTCTGTCTGTCTGTCTGTCTGTCTTTCTACCTTTCTACCTTTCTATCTTTCTATCATGCCTTGCAAAAGTATTCACCCCCTTGACTTTTTACCTATTTTGTTACATTACAGCCTTAAGTTCAATGTTTTATTAATCTGAATTTTATGTGATGGATCAGAACACAATAGTCTAAGTTGGTGAAGTGAAATGAGAAAAATATATACATAAAACTATTTTTTAGAAATAGAAAACAGAAAATTGGCATGTGCGTATGTATTCACCCCCTTTGTTATGAAGCCCATAAAAAGCTCTGGTTCAACCAATTACCTTCAGAAGTCACATAATTAGTGAAATGATGTCCACCTGTGTGCAATCTAAGTGTCACATGATCTGTCATTACATATACATACCTTTTTTGAAAGGCCCCAGAGGTTGCAACATCTAAGCAAGAGGCACTACTAACCAAACATTGCCACCAAAGGAACTCTCAAGTAACAAGTAAGTGACAATGTTGTTGAGAAGTACAAGTCAGGGTTAGGTTATAAAAAAATATCCAAATCTTTGATGATCCCCAGGAACACCATCAAATCTATCATAACCAAATGGAAAGAACATGGCACGACAGCAAACCTGCCAAGAGACGGCTGCCCACCAAAACTCACGGACCGGGCAAGGAGGGCATTAATCAGAGAGGCAGCACAGAGACCTAAGGTAACCCTGGAGGAGCTGTAGAGTTCCACAGCAGAGACTGGAGTATCTGTACATAGGACGACAATAAGCCGTATGCTCCATAAAGTTGGGCTTATGGCAGAGTGGCCAGAAGAAAGTCATTACTTTCAGCAAAAAACAGAATGGCACATTTTGGGTTTGTTAAAAGGCATGTGGGACACTCCCAAAATGTATGGAGGAAGGTGCTCTGGTCTGATGAGACTAAAATTTTTCAGCCATCAAAGAAAACGCTATGTCTGGCGCAAACCCAACACATCACATCACCCAAATAACACCATCCCCACAGTGAAACATGGTGGTGGCAGCATCATGCTGTGGGGATGTTTTTCAGCAGCCGGGACTGGAAACTGGTCAGAGTTGAGGGAAAGATGGACGGTGCTAAATACAGGGATATTTTTTTAGCAAAACCTGTACTACTCTGTGCGTGATTTGAGGCTAGGATGGAGGTTCACCTTCCAGCAGGACAATTACCCCAAACACACTGCTAAAGCAACACTTGAGTGGTTTAAGGGGGGACATGTAAATGTGTTGGAATGGCCTAGTCAAAGCCCAGACCTCAATCCAATAGAAAATCTGTTGTCAGGCTTAAAGATTGCTGTTCACAAGGGCAAATCTAACTTGAAGGAGCTGGTGCAGTTTTGCAAGGAGGAATGGGCAAAAAATCCCAGTGGTAAGATGTGGCAAGCTCATAGGGACTTATCCAAAGCAACTTGGAGCTGTGATTGCCGCAAAAGGTGGCTCTACAAAGTATTGACTTTAGGGGGGAGTAGTTACGCACATTGACCTTTTCTGTTATTTTGTCCTATTTGTTCTTTGCTTCACAATAAAAAAAAAAAACACATCTTCAAAGTTGTGGGCTTGTTCTGTAAATTAAATGATGCAAAGCCTCAAACAATCAATGTTAATTCCAGGTTGTGAGGCAACAAAACACGAAAAATGCCAAGGGGGTGAATACTTTTGCAAGGCACTGTATCTGTCTCTCTACCTATCTATCTATCTATCTATCTATCTATCTATCTATCTATCTATCTATCTATCTATCCTCACACAGAGATCCAGCAAAGCCTTCCTTCCTGTGTGTTAAATGAGCCGCGATGTCCATACCTCAAAATGCCTAATGTGTCTAATATGTGTTAATAATTTTAACAATCATTAACATGTGTTAGGATTGTTGTATCTTTCCAGCAAGTCTTGACAGTGTAAGCTCGGAGTTTGTTATGACAACATTAGAATCAAATAAACGCAAAACATCAATAACGTTAATATTATCACAAGCGATGGCTGCTCCAATGCACAATTTGTCTAATGACAGGATGCCTGAAGCACCCAGTGTCACAGACTCATTGGCACCTGAGTCATCCGCACACAAAACATCGGGCGAACAGTACTACCATCATTGAATACACTGTGCAAAAGGGAGACTATTTATCAAACAGCAACTTGTCATGCGATGACGGACAGGTTTCATTATGTAGGTCAATACACAAAGAACTGAGCATTAAACCTCCCCTAAAATGTCTAATTAACATGTTGGATCATCATTTAGTGAAAGTCCTTTAAAGCCTTTTATTAGTGTACAGTCCTTTTTTTTTTATTAGGAAATTTACTTAGCTTGTCCTTGTTCCCTGTATCACGGAAACACAGAGGCAGAGAAGATGAGAATTGCAAAATTAGTGTCAATACTAAACGCCACCAATCACTAGCACTGTACGTTATGCAATCGCTATTTAAATAACACGTCCTACGCTATTTAAGGTGCTGGAGCAGCCCAGTATCATGATTGTAAATGTCCATTTGATTGATTATACATTATTCTGATACATTTTTACTTTTAATAACATTGTAGCTATTAAAAGTAATTGGCTAATGTTAATTAGGAGTGTTTTATTTTTTATTTTTGGCATAGTCTCTTGAATGTGGTTAGTAAGGAATGCAAATCTTTGGCAATTTATAATAATTCTCAGCTGTTTTGCCATGAATTCTTCCATTTCACAGCCTTTACTACAATGCACTCTGTTATTACAAATCCCTGTATATTTTTACTGCATGCATCCTTTGTATTTCAAAGCAAATGCCTAAAGAGAGCTGGATGACAGAATTCTTTGTATTCTCACTCGTGGGGGACGTCATTATATTGTATCACTTGCATCAACTAGCTCACAAAGTGTAACCTCCCTGACTGCATTCCAGCCTTCCTAAGACAATACTTTAATCATATGGTTTGAAATCTTTTGGCTATATGAAAAATTACGCACACTTTGATACAAATCTAGCCAACCTTTGTTCACAATTTACGCACCTTTCCCATACAACTGTTGCTAGTTTTACAGAAACTTGTGTGTTAACCCTTTGCCCAATGGCTTATAGGGCTCAATATACAATTCTGGTTGTTGCTTTCAAATTTCTGCATAATGCTGCTCCCTCCTATCTATCTTTCCTTATACACAAGTATGTCCCGTCGAGGCCCCTTACGCTCTGCCGAAGACCTATGTCTATCCTCTGTTCGTACTCCCACCTCTGATGCTCACCTCCAAGATTTCTCGAGGGCTCCACCGTTTCTGTGGAACTCCCTTCCCTTTTCCGTTAGACGCTCACCCCGTCTCCCCTCCTTCAAAAAATAAATAAAAACTCACTTTTTCACAAAAGCGTATCAATTACACTGTTCATGGCTCCCAACTGGGTCCTCTTCTGCAACTGTCATAAAAAAACACACACAAAAAACACCACACTAAGTCTTCAGTGAATACTATTCTACCAATCTTCTCTAATACCATCCTTACTTTTTGCGTCACTTTACCCCACTCTCTCTAGCATGTAAGCTCATTGAGCAGGGCCCCCAGCCCCTCTGTTCCTGTGCGTCCAACTTGTCTGGTTACAATAACATGTTTGTTAGTCTGCCCATTGTAAAGTGCTATGGAATATAAATATAATAATAATATTATTATTATTATTATTTATAAAGTGCAAACAAATTCCGCAGCGTTGTACATATGGGGTGCACAGTTGTACATTAATGTGATTTAAAAAAAATATATATTTTCTTACAGATACCTGCACATACAGATTGTAAATACACAAGATTATGATTTCGTAATTTATTGTGATTGGATTCAAATCTAATTTTGCCCTTTATTTTTAAAATATTTAGCACAGCATGAATTCATCTATGTAATTTCTAAAACATGACAGATGCTGCTGGCAAGAAAAAGCTGTGAAAGTGCAAAGCACTATGTTTCCATGTCTCAGTTTGGTTAAAAACATGTATTTTAGTAAATTGTTTTGCATAAGCACTCAGAAGAAAAAGCCCACATGTTTTTGGGAACTAGTGAGTGGGAACAACTATACTTCAACATCTGGGCTACATTTTGAAGAGAAAATAAAGACTTTAAGAAGAAGGTCAAAGCAACAAGCCCTTACCTGAAGTGTTGACTTTATCTCCTAAGTAGCTCTAGATCAGGAGTTCTCTATTGATTTTCCTGTGGAACCCTTTGACATAGAGTACAAACTTTGTGGAACCCCCTGAAAAAATTTAGTTCTGTAGCACAAACCTTTGGCATAACATAGTGTTATGTTTTCTTATGGCAAATTTCTACAGATCGTAAACAGATTGTAGTACTTAGTAGCAGGTGTGCTTCTGTGTATAGAGTTGATGTTTGTATATAATTTTAGCATTTTAATACATGGGTGTGTTTGTATGTTATGCTTGCATTTACGTGCAGTGGTGTGTTTGGATATAGTGTTGGTGTGCCCGCCACCATGTGTTGCGGCCCCCGGCATGCTTGGAAGAACCGACGGGGCCACGTGTTCAGGGACCCATCGGGTTTCCCTAACAGCATGGGCCACCCAGTGGGCCCCTGAACACGTGGCCCCGGCATGAAATGCATTAGCAGGGGGCCCGGTCAGCGATGTACCGCTTTAACAGCGCGACCGGGCCCCCTTTGATTATATCAGAGATGGGAGGAAGTTACTGCCCGGGTCTCTCCTCCCAGCAATCACAGTGCAGTGTGGGAGGAACAGAGGAGGGAATCAGAGTGGGAACTCTGACTCCCATCAGCTTGAGCTACCACTGAACCACAGGAAAAGTAACCCTCCTGCACCTAAAAGGTAGGAAACAGGAGGGTGACATTTGCATGTGTGTGTGTTGATGTATTAGTGTATGTCTGTATGTATGTGTCTCTGTATGGATGTGTGGATGTGTGTCTGTATGTGTGTGTGTTTGTATGTCTGTATGTATGGGTCTCTGTGTGTATGTCTGTGTGTATGGGTCTCTGTGTGTATGTGTGTGTGTCTGTATGTATGTGTCTCTGTGTGGATGTGTGTGTGTGTGTGTGTTTTTGTGTGTCTGTATGTATGGGTCTCTGTGTGTATGTGTGTGTGTTTGTATGTATGTGTGTGTGTGTCTGTGTGTATGTGTGTGTGTGTTTGTATGTATGTGTGTCTGTATGTATGTGTGTGTGGCGAAACCAGCTTCGCCACTGTGAACTGGAGAGGCCTGGTTGCTAGCCTCCTGCCCTGCGACTACGGCCCCTGGACATATTGCTCTATAAAAACTCTATTTAGGCATGTAATAATTTATATTGCTGCTACCGGCCCTTTAAAATCATCTATGAACAGATTGGGACTTTTGGGACTACTGTCCCTTTAAGACTGTTAAGCATATTCTAGTGTACTGCCTGTAATATTGTATATGTATTCATGTGTTAAGTTTAACCTGGGTGATATGTATGCAGCATTCATCTCATTGTTCGGTAGAATCACTCCATTCATTATATTGAGTGAAACTACCGAACAACCAGACCACCCAGGAATAAGTGTGCCTCCAATTACCGTTTGCAACAATGTTGCAAACAGGTAATTGGCAATCCATGTAATGTATTCTTTGTCCTCTGGGTGGCCGCCATTCAGGAAACAAACACGTGGCGGCGGCCATCTTAAACTACCGAACAGCGGTGTTTTGCCGTCGAGTGTCTGGAACTGAAATCGGACACTCGACTAGGCAAACACCGCTGAGACCTCCAGACTTCCAGGATTTCGTGGGGAAACTACCGAACGGCCCGCCATTCGGTAGAAAGAAACGTACGAACTAGGGGATTCATGCGAATCCCCCTTAGTCTCTATAACACCAGTAATTCGTCTGTTTCATTCACTTGTTTGTGACCGACCGCAGGGCCAAAATGCATGGAACTGTTTTCGGATACTTTACCCATGCGGTCGGTCAAATCTTTGGAACCTCATATCTCCCGAACTATTCATCCGAATGACCTGATTCTTGAATATGTTGTCCCCCTGAATAAGGGCTATCAGGGGATACCTGTTTTGGAGGTGTAGCATATGTATTTGGGGTACATCCAGGAATTGGGGAAAAGGGTGTACGGTATAATTATGTTAAGTGTTAATCTAAGAGGAGGAAATGTGTGGGAGGTACATCCATGTGATTGGTTAATTTCATCCTCCCCCTGGGAGTGTCCTGTATGTACTTGTTTGTAATAAAAGCCAGACTGGGTGTCCCAGTCCAGAGTTCCTGTTTTACCCTCAAAGTGATGTGTCGTCTCATTATTGGGGGAAGGATTTATTGCATGCTGTTCCAGTTGACTGCTAGGAGTACAAGCCTATTCGTATGGTTCCTATTCAATGGTCTACAGCATTCATATGCTTGGGAGAATTCAAAGGTTTCTCGGATTCGGTGATTGTGGTGTCTGCCAGAGTGCTTGGAGTCCTCAGGAAGCACTAGGAGCATCCATTAACGGAGGTACCAAGTCGGGGTGCCAGGTGATCCGTTACAGTGTGTTTGTATGTGTGCGTCTACATGTATTAGTGCCTATATGTGTGTCTGCATGTTTATCTGTTTGTCTGCATGTGTGAAGGGGCGGGAACGTGTGGGGTGGGGGTCAGACGTATGGGGGGCAGAGACGTGTGTGAGGGTACAGAGATATATGGGGTGGGGGGTAGATGTATGGGGGGGCCCCAGGGCAATTTTCCCACCGGGGCCCCGTGGTTTCTAGTTACGCCTCTGCACACACTAACAGATAGACTGACACACAGATACACACACTAGCAGACAGATAAACATATACACAGCCTGGCACAAAGATACACACACTTACAAATATACACATTCAGATACACACACTGACAGATACACTGACACCCAGATACACACTGGCATATACACACAGATGCACGCACAAATACACATCTTGACACACAGATACACAGAGTGACACTTAAACAGACCTTGACACACAGATACACACTGGACATACAGACACAGGTACACACAATGAAACACAAGTACACACACTGACACAGAGATACACACACTGCTCCACAGATACACATACTCAGATACAAATAGTGACACATGCACACCTGGACACATAGATACATATACACACACACAGATACATATACACAAACAGGTCATAATGTTACTATTTGCAGTCACCCTTCTGTTAGGTTACCTTATTTCTGCAGGAGGGTGACTTGCATGGAATGCTGCTGGCTGAGGCTGTTGTGCTGCTGGCATGTTGCTGGCTGAGGCTAGTGTGCTGCTGGTGTGTTGCTCGCTGAGGCTGGTGTGCTGCTGTGGTGTTGCTGGCTGAGGCTAGTGTGCTGCTGACGTGTTGCTGGCTGAGGTGCGCTGCTGCTTATTGCTTGCTGCTGCCTCTCTCTGTCCCACTTGGTGTGCTCTATGTCTGGGAGGAAATGACAGGCTGTCACTTCCTCCCAGCATCCGATCCTACAGGGGCCCAGTCATGCTCATAAATGGCCGCGGCGCCTGACCAGGCCCCTGTTCTGCATTATTGATCAGATGACCCATGCAGTTAAGGCTACCCGATCAGCAATGCTGAACAGATGGACTAACCGTCACGGAACCCCAGTTTTGCCACGGAACACCAATTGGGAGACGTTGCTCTAGATAAAATAGCTTACATATAGTTTCTCTGACTACTTATTTTCTTTTGCATGTTTCAAATTATAAAAAATATAAATAACTATTTGCGCAATGTTCTTTCTGTTTGTTTTTAAAACGTTTTTGAGGATTTCCTTTCTGTGCAAATGTAAAATAGACAAACAGGTCGTACACACAGATAATAAACAATTTTCAAGGTAACATAAAATCACGGAAACAAATATTAGATCATATCATCTTAATGATATGGGAACGGGAAATATAATATCACAGTCCAGTTCAGACCAGTTTAATCCAGGCACAGGCAAGGCACACGTTACAAATTAGAAAGAAAAACAAAAAAAATTTCACTTATCTTCTTCCCTAAATGCTTTCTCTATGCTAACGGCAAGGTGCAAAGGACAGTCCTTTCAACAATTATTAACTGCAAGCAAAGATTGAGATGCCCAGCTGCAGGATAATGAGGTGAGGATTTCTATGTGAAATTTCATTTTTTATAACTCACAAATACATTTATATATATATTTATATATGCCGGTACATAGGGGATAAGTAAACATTATATTAAAAATCATGGAAAGAGACATTTTCCCTTTGAGTCTTCCATTATGTCAAAGAAGCCCAATATTGGTAGAGACAGATTCTTTTTCTGTGTATACACTATTCAGAAAATCAAAATCCTTCTTCAGGTATAGAATAAATAGGTTCTAATTCACATGATTCGGTTCCTTTATGAACAAACCAAATTTCACAATCAATTCGTTTGACAATTACCAGGCATTTTATTTAGACAAATTGCTTAAAATAAATTGATGCACATGTCTAATATAAACCACAACATGCACGTTTTAATATTTACAATCACTACAAAACAGAGACTATGAACATGTGATTTAGGAGCAAATATTAAAATATGTCACAATTAATTGTCCTTAGACCCAAATACCTGCAGTGATGTTGATTAAAACAGATTAAGAAGGCATGTCTCGTCGAGCTGACATTGGGATTTCAATAATTTCTCTAAAAAGTGTTTTCCCCCAAAACAGGGAGTTAATAACAAGCATCAGAGGAAGCAGAACTATCATTGATTATAGGATTAGGTAAGGATTTCCGTCAACATCTCTGCTGTCAGACATTTTCTCCTTGATGTTAAATCAGATAGATTACACATGAGTAGTAACAGCAATTTAGAACATGGGACGGACTGATTCAAGATCATCCGTTTCCTAAACATCAAAGTCAGGCTTAAGTGACATATTGTCATAACTTCATGGAATATGTATTTGGCATGAGAATCTATCCTGAAAAGGCAACAGTTAGTTCATAAATAAAAAAAATGTGTAATCTGAAGATTATTTGTATAAAAGCATAATATATAATTGTTTAGACACACTTTTTACTTTTTCAAGAGGAAAAGTAAAAAGTAAAAGTAAAATAAATATTTTTCCGTCTATTTAATTAATAAAACAAACCAACAAACTACTAAAAGGTATTCTATTAAAGGGGTTTCTGTTGTGACTATTTCCTGGTCCATATGAAACACGAACCCAAGCATTCATGTTCTAACTGATGAGATTACTCAAATAGTATATTATTAGTATTATCTCTTTACCTACCGGTAATTTTCATACCCTGACTACTCACTATCTCTGCTACAAACCACACCACTCAGGCAGGCATGTAACTTGCTTCAGTGTGTGAAAGAGTCAAAAATCCTTATTTGTCGGCACCCGATCTCAAATAATTAAAAACAAATCCCTTTTAACACCTCCCACAAGCCAAATTGTAAATGGGGCATCTTACGTTACCCTAAACAAATCATATATAAAATGTACAAAGCACAGTTTAGCAGAATGCCTAGGAAAACACAGTACAGTGTTATTCTTATATCAGTCAATGGCAGAACTTAGTAAAGGAACATATATTATGAACACACATAGTCACAAAAAAAAGTAGTTTACAAACTAATTTTACATGCACCAACAAACAGCTAAAATATAAAGGAAGAAAATTAACAGAAAACGCTAATACTCACTGTACTAGCAAAGACCATTCTTTCTGTCCCTATAGAGCTTTTGATCACGACAATGGAAATCCACGAATTTGATTTGGATCTCAAAATAAATTACACATTTCTTTAGGGTTCATCTTGGTGTATATCAACTTTTATCCTCATCTCATGTTCTACCTGCCCTCCTAAGGGGGGAGGGCAGAGGTGCAGGAATTCCAGCTGAACATGTGCAATTCTTTACACTTATGTACAGATGCTTCTGATATCTTTGTAACTAGGCCAGATCCACTTGGTGCATCCAGACAATAAATTGGAAACCAAACATGACATATAGTTCATACATAATGCACAAAAAACAAAATATTATCTAAAATCACTTCCTAAACGTTAGGTGAATGACCATTCACCAAACTTACAATACACAGTATAAGCGTGGAGCCATTTGTGAAGTTCGATCTGATAAAGTCTGGTAATACATTTTAGTGGGCTTCAGAGGCCAGTTGTAAAATTCCTTTACACTGTTCAGTTTACAAACAGGAAAATAAAACATGCCTTAATTGCTATACTATTTCAGGTATTTTCCAGACATCAACAAGATGTAACCCATTACTTCCCAGATACAGTTCACATGATAGGTATCCAAGTTAAGGAGGGGGATGCACACATTCAGAGATAAAAACCACCTAAAGTGCATCCGTCTGGATTGACGAAGCCCAAAATCAAAGCTTCAGTACAAAGAAAAATGTCTGAGCACTCAAAGAGGTATTAGTGAACAATCTTTATTGACTTAAAGCAACATTATGGCTCCCTACAGGAGACTTACCAAGCGAAATGTGCACATCAGACAGTACAGATATTTATAAGGCCAACCATTAACATAAAGATTAAACATGTGAATATGAAATGAAGTGAGAAATGAGAGTATCAGATCTTTGAGGTTCATGACAGGTGTATAGTCGCCATATGGGCAGTCGTAACCTAGGACAAAACCCCACATCCCTAACCCAATAAGACACTGACACTAGGGTATATGGGTAAAATTGTCCACAGCTTTTATTAACCATTATAACCATTTGTTTAATAATAAGTTATCATCAATAATAACAATCATAAATATAATAATAATTTAACATATAAATATGGGTCATTGCCCCCATACTCCGCCCTCGCAACCGCATCCTTCTTTTAATATAACGGGCAATGACCCCCAACATACCAACACATAAATATATCTTTAACAATTTTCAACCTTATTCCAACATAACCATTTAAGTGCCAACCATAAATAACCACGGTAGGGGTATACCCGGATACCCCTACCCCACCAGGTTCTGAGCCACCTCCAGGACTCGAAACCTACCAACCACCAGTGACCACAATTTCCATGTCCGTGACGTTCCTCATGGGAGCCTATTTCCTCCTCCTCGGCTCCCTAACCCGCCGCTGTGACAAAACGGGAAACCATTAATGATCTTAAAAACAAAAAACCCAAGGGAGGGTGGGCGGGACAAACTCGGCTAGGTAAGAAATTAAAATGTGCTCTGCCTAAAATGGCTGCCTATTTAAGTAGACCAGCCCTATTACCCACAACCCCCCAGTCCTGGCCGGCTCCTCCTAAGCCCGCCTCCTAACCCCTGTCAAGGCCCTCCTCCGCTAAGCTGCGCTTTGGCTCCTTGGGGCTACATGACAGGTGTATAGTCGCCATATGGGCAGTCGTAACCTAGGACAAAACCCCACATCCCTAACCCAATAAGACACTGACACTAGGGTATATGGGTAAAATTGTCCACAGCTTTTATTAACCATTATAACCATTTGTTTAATAATAAGTTATCATCAATAATAACAATCATAAATATAATAATAATTTAACATATAAATATGGGTCATTGCCCCCATACTCCGCCCTCGCAACCGCATCCTTCTTTTAATATAACGGGCAATGACCCCCAACATACCAACACATAAATATATCTTTAACAATTTTCAACCTTATTCCAACATAACCATTTAAGTGCCAACCATAAATAACCACGGTAGGGGTATACCCGGATACCCCTACCCCACCAGGTTCTGAGCCACCTCCAGGACTCGAAACCTACCAACCACCAGTGACCACAATTTCCATGTCCGTGACGTTCCTCATGGGAGCCTATTTCCTCCTCCTCGGCTCCCTAACCCGCCACGGGCTCAGACCTTGACCCCTTAAGCTGTCTGAGCTCCCCCACCCCGGAGAAAGAGTGCCCTTTGCATCCCCTCCTGCAGCCCCAGGTTCAGTAGGTCCCAGCCCACAGCTGACAGGTGAACGCCGTCCGGGCGATAGTACCCTGGCAAACCACCTTCCAGTTCCACGTGTCTCACCACAACTCCCCCCAACTTCCTCACGAAGCTAGCCATCAAACTATTAACTTTGCCCCTGCATCTATCCAAAGCCGCGTGGTCCCGGGCGTGCCTCCAGCGCAGCCGCGGGACCATTTCCGACCATACCAGCATGACCCCGGGAAGCAGATCGACCAGCCTGTTAAGGTCCTGCTTCATCCACTTTACTAGCCTCCGCTGCGGAATGAGGCCCAAGTCGTTGCCCCCCGCATGTAGTACCAACATGTCGGGCCTTACCCCGCTTGCCACCTTCCGCAACACCACCCCGCATATATCCCTCCAGCAATATCCCCTGTACCCAAGCCATTGTATTGTCAACTGGTCCTTCGGAAAGCCCAGCTGCTGGCCTTTCGCTCGAGCTGCAGCCCTCCTGGCGGCCCAGAAGACGAAGGAATGGCCCACGATCCAAGCAACACGACCTGGGGAAGGAGGAAAAGAACAGTATAAATACCCCCCGGGCCCAACAGAGTGCCCCCACTAGCGCCCTAGCTAGCACTCCAATAAGCCTAAACGAATATAAGAGCGAAACCTGACAGACTCCCATCTCCCAATCCTCTTGACCAAATCGTCCCCCAATCCCAGGCGCGCAGCCTCTGTGGCTGCTCCGATGCGAAATGAGTGGGTGCCGTAGGCGCTCGCACTCAACCCCAGCCGTACCAAGCCCTTCCGGAAAACTTTAGTGAATTGGAAGCGGGATAGCGACGAGCCGTCCGCATGCACCAAGAACGACCCGTCCACTATCGGCCTCCGCTCCAAGTAGTGCACCACCGCAGCCACTGGACACAAGGCTGAACCCGGCAGGGAGCCCAGGGTCACGTCCCTGCCCGCCCCTTTCACGTCAGTTTTAGACCTGGCCAGGTGCACCACCAACTTTCCCTCAAGTATGCGAACCCCCGCTGCCTGTATGCCCCCTGAAGCAGACCGTGAGGCACTCACCAACTCACCAATCCTGAAGGCCCCGAAAAAAGGCCAGGAGGAATGCCGCCGTAAACAGAGCCACTTCAAACCCATCGAAGCAGATGTCAGGCAAGGCCCGAATCAGACCCCCCAGTACCCGTACTGACACCGGGCGCCTAGTGCCCTTAAGAGCCTGCCGTATAACGAAAGTTTTTGTAAGGTCCTCCCCCCCACGGAGCTTGAACCAAAAGGCCATTGCCGCCATGGTTCTATCCACTACCGCCGGAGACGCACCGCTTGCCAACAAATGGAAGATGAACCACAGGAAGGCGTCCAGCGGCGGCTCCCCTGACGCTCGCTTCCCCAGCCCGTCCCAGGAACGCTCCCATGCACCCCAGACCTTACTGTAGGCGGCCCAGGTGGCCGGTGCGAGCGACGCCTTCACAAGACCTCCAAGCATGACGCTCCTAACTGCCACATCTCGTCCGGGCACGCCAGGCCCACGTCCAGCGCCTCCGGGGCCACCGTCCGGAACCTGGTCCACTGAAAACGAGACAAAGCATCAGCCACCTCGTTCAGGTACCCTGGTACATGTCGCGCGCGAAAGACCACATTAAGGGACATGCACAGCAAGACAAATCGCCGCAACAACGCCACCACTGGCCTAGACGCTGCGGACAGGTTGTTAACCGCATGCACCACGGACATGTTGTCCGAGAAGAAGACCACTTTCCGGTCCCGCAAGCTAGCCCCCCACAGGGCCAATGCCACCACCAACGGGAACAGCTCCAGAAAGGCCAAGTTACGCATGAGGGGGCTCTGCCCCCACGCCACCGGCCATTTTTCTGCGCACCATTGCCCGCCGAAGTAGGCCCCAAACCCCACGCTGCCCGACGCGTCAGTAAACAGCTCTAGCTCGGCTGTCGACACGCCTTCCCGTCGGAAGAACACCGTCCCGTTGAAATCCCTCAAGAAGGTGTCCCACACGCCCAAGTCAGCCCGCATGGACGAGGATACTCGTATGAAATGGTGTGGAGACCGGGCCCCAGCCGTAGCCGCTGACAAGCTGCGGCTAAACACCCTACCCATAGGGATCACCCGGCAGGCGAAGTTGAGCATTCCGATCAACGACTGCAGTTGCCGGAGCGTCACCTTACGCGCCTGCCTCACCTCCCCCACTTTGGACCGTAGCGCCTCCAATTTGGACAGCGGCAGACGGCATTCCCCCAGCTCGGAATCAATCTCCAAACCCAAGAAGCTAAGGCACCCGGTCGGGCCCTCTGTCTTCTCCGCCGCTAGCGGCACCCCAAATCCGCCAGCCACCCATTCGATGGTCCTCAGCAGGTGCAGGCAAGCCGGGGAGCCAGCCGGCCCCACACAGAAAAAATCATCCAAGTAATGTACCACCGCCCTGTCCCCGGCCTCAACCCGCACCACCCATTCAAGAAAAGAACTAAACTTTTCGAAATAGGAGCAAGAAATAGAGCATCCCATGGGGAGGCACAAATCCACATAGTAGCCCCCTTCGAAAAAACACCCCAGCAGGTGATGACACGCCGGGTGGACAGGGAGCAGCCGAAAAGCCGCTTCAATGTCAACCTTCGCCATAAGAGCCCCACGCCCAGCCCTCTTCACCAGCTCGACCGCCTGGTCGAATGATGCATAAGAGACCGAGCACAGCTCCTTATCAATGTCATCGTTAACTGACCCGCCCTTAGGGTACGACAGGTGGTGAATGAGCCGAAACTTCCCGGGCTCCTTCTTAGGGACCACACCAAGAGGGGAGACCCGAAGGCCCTCCATCGGCGGCACCGGAAACGGCCCAGCCATCCTACCCAACGTAACTTCCTTACCCAGCTTTTCCCGCACCACCCCTGGAAATTCCGCCACCGATTTCAGGTTGCGCGGGTGCCCCATGCTCTCTCTAGCCTGGAACGGGATATAGAAACCTTGCCCGAACCCGGCCCTGAGGAGCTCGGCGTCCGCCCTATTACCGTAGTGGCTTAGCCATGGCTCCATCGCGTCTAGCCTCACTGGGGTTAGTCCCCTGGGCAGCGGAAGCCCCTCCACCGCCAACCGCGGACCCGGCTCCCGATCCCCCGGACTTACCTTTCTTGAAGCAGCGCTGCAGCCCATGTGCCCCCCCGCAGCCGGAGCATTCATGCTTAAATCGGCAGGAAGCACCCCATTTGCATTGGCCTTCATTGAACAGCCAGCAGAGTCCCTTTTGCGAGGCGGCCGACGAGGCGGACTGTCCTTTCGCGCCAGCCGCATGCTGAAAGGGCTGTGCCTTCTGCGCCATCATCAGCTTCATCCAGAGAGGCAGGTCCATCTGGTCCCACCTCATACCCGGATTAGCCGCCAACCGCTGTCGGAACTGGTCGTCATACCGCCACCATGCCAGCCCGCCATAGGTGCGGTATGCCTCCCAAATCCCGTCCAAGTAGCAGAATAGGGAAGAGCAGACGCCCGGTGACTTTTCCCCTATCACGCTGGCCAAGACGCAAAACGCCCTTAACCAGTTCCCAAAGGATTTCGGTATCTTGCGATACTTCTTCCGCTTCTCCTCTTCCTCTTTCTTCTCATCTTTTTTATCTTCCTCCTTGAGGTCAATAAATTCCTCCAAGGGAAGGAGAGAGAATATCTCTAAGTACTCCCCCTTCCAGATCTTGTCTTTCACCTCCTGTTTAAGGTGGACCCCGAGCGGGCCGGCAAACGAGACGTATGCGTGCTGCCTAGCCGCATCCGACACCCCCCCAGTCAGTTCCGCCCGCTCGTTCCCAGCATCTCCAGGGCCGGGTGCGGCCCCTGCCTCTACACTGTGTGCCGGCGCCGCCGGGGGCCCCACCCCAGGCCCACTAGCCGCTACCCCCTGCGCCCACACCTGCCCAACGCTCACCCCTGACTCACCCCCCGCCCCCAATGAGTGGAGCAGTGATTGTAGTGTTTGTATTAGTGTGTCTGAGTGCAATGATCCGTTGGACTCACCGGCCAAGCCCCCAGAACCGGAAGCGCTCGGGGCTGCGATGGGAACTGCTGTGCTTCCACGAACGGCAACGTCCACTGAAGTCCCGCCAACCGGGGAGCTCACCCGGTGCCTCCTGCACACTGATGAAGAGCGGCTCCGAGACCTGAAACGAGGAGAAGAAGTCCTGGGCAGGGTGCACTGTTCCCCAGCAGCCCTCCCGTCCCGACCCAGGGAGCGCCTGCCGACCACCAAGGCCTCCCGGTACCCGCTGTCCTGTCGCTGCTTCCCAGGGGCCACACCCCGCGGGCTACGACTCCTACCGACCCCACCTGGAACCTGCCCCCGTCGACCATGCCTGGGGGACCCCCCCCTACCACTAGATGAAGATCGACGTCGCCTCCTCTCGAAATGCCTACCGGCCCTAGCGCACCTAACTGGGGAGGGACTCCCACTGCTAGACCCGGAACCCGACCTAACACTGGGCCGACCCCGCCTACGCCCCCCCCTCTCCGCCCCTGAACTACTAAGGGCCCCACCCTCCTCCCCCCCACTGCGCCCTGAAAAACTGCCCCTACGCTTCCCCCCCCGAACCCCCATTACCCCTTGTCCAGCCCTCCTAGACAAACCCCCTGACCTACCAGGGGAAAGAGCCCTCTGCCTGCCTACCTCCCCAACCTCCCCTTCTCCGGCCACCCTACCATTGGACCCCTGTGCCAAAACAGCCCGACCACCCCCTGCCACCTTCTGCCCTCGGCTAACTGGCCCCCCCTCCCCCACTACCAGTCTCTTAGGGGAAGCCCGACCCCCCTTGTCCCCTACAGCCTGGGCCCTGTCCTTCCCCCGAGTACCCTTAATGCCAGCCACATCATGGGGGGCCCCTTGAGAATCCCCAGCACTTGCCTGCTGCTTCCGGCTCGCCAGGGGCCCTCTCCGGGCCGTCCTGCCCTGGGCCCCGTCCTTCCCGGCCTCCAGTGTAGTGGGTGCCCTCCCGGGCTGCATCCCAGACGGGCCAGGCCCTGGGGAGGGCCGTTCTTCAGCCGCACGCCTCCGCACGCCGGGTGCCACCCTACCCGGTCCGGGGTGCGCACCGTCAGCCTCCGCAGCCGCCACCCGCCGGGAAGCACCTCGCCTAGGCCCGGGCCGCGCCGCGGGAGGCGGGGCCTCAACCACGGGGTCCGCGGGCCTGCTGCACGTGCCGCTTCCGCTCGCGGCCTCCATTCCGCCGACACCTACATCCTCCAGTCCCGATCCCGGACTCAGACGCCGCGGGGGCCTCCTGGCCCGTTGTGGCCTCTCTCCGCCGCCATCCCTCTCCGCCGCCGCCGTCAGGATCTGGTCCAGTTGGGCCCGAACCCAGCCCGCGTCCTGTCGCAGCGCCGCCGTCCGGATTCCAGCCAGCAACCTCTCCACGTCTTCCATGGCCCTGCAGAGGAGACAAAAGGAAAAAACCTACCCAGCAAAGCAGTGAACACAAAGTGCACACAAACTCGGCTAGGTAAGAAATTAAAATGTGCTCTGCCTAAAATGGCTGCCTATTTAAGTAGACCAGCCCTATTACCCACAACCCCCCAGTCCTGGCCGGCTCCTCCTAAGCCCGCCTCCTAACCCCTGTCAAGGCCCTCCTCCGCTAAGCTGCGCTTTGGCTCCTTGGGGCTACATTATGGAATGTATGAACATATATTTTTTTATATCTAAAGGATCTTCCCGGTCGGTCTATGCAGGGCAGACACTACCCGAGCGCCGGCTTCCTCACTGGGCCACATGCAGTGTATTGCGGCCGCCGACTGGGGAGAAAGGGAGGCTGGAGAGGACCCAGAGGAGCTCTATTTTGCAGCCCACCAGGTTCCTCTCGCGAGATGCAGAGCATTGCCATGGCAACGCTCCGGATCTCGCGATAGTGAACTCTAGCCCCACCGGCAGCACAGTCCCCCTCCAAGACTAAAGGTAAGAAGGGAGGGGGGGATACCTGTTTTTTTTGTTATTATTAAAAAAAATAACTATATACATATTGGCCTTAACCTGCCTCCCCCAACACACAATCCCTGCACACACACACACACAGCACCCTAACACACACATCACCCTCACACAGCACCCTAACACATAAACACACAAACAGCACCCTCACACATATCACCCTAACACAGCACCTTTACTAACACACACACATCACCCTCACACACACACACACACACACACACACACACACGCACATGAACCTCACACAGCACCCTAACACACACAGCACCTTCACTCACACACACACAGCACCCTCACACTCACACACACACAGCACCCTCACACACACACACACACACACACACACACACACACACACACACAACACACACACAGCAGCCACACACACACAGCACCCTCACACACAACACTCACACACACACTGCACACCTCACACACACTTAAACACACAGCACCCTCACACACACAACACAACACACACACACAGCAGCCTCACACACCCACTGCACACCTCACACACCACCCACATACTCACACCTCACACAGACACACACACATAGCACTCTCACACACAGCACCCTCTCACACACACAGCACCCTCACACACACATTGCACACCTCACACACAGCACCCTCACATACACACTGCACAATTCACACACATATACTGCACCCACAAACACACACACACACTGCACCCCTCACACACACGCACTATATTCCTCACAAATGCACACTACACCCCTGACACATACACACTGCACCAAGCATGTCAAACTCAAAGGCTAACTGGGGCCAAATAAACAAGACTTAAGTTTATGTGGGCCGCAAAAAAAATAAAGTTTCAATCTAGACCAACACAAACTAAAATTACTTGTATCATTCTCATGCAATCAATATGTTATCCTGGGTACATCTATATAATTCACTCAAAAGCTTCACTGCAAGTTACTTACTATCTCAGTAGTAATTCCACTGTCTGAAGTGTCCGTTCCGCTCGGTCCCTCAGTCCCTCTGCAAACTACAGTCTCAGCCAGGTAGGTACCCGCACTGTTCGCTCCACTTGCTCCCTAGTCCCTCTGCAGTCTCCAGGCAAGGTAAGGTGTAGCTGCACACTCCACTCCTCTAGCTTCTACCCCACTTCCATCCATGTCTCCCCCCCTTCCATCCACGTTTCCCCCCCTTCCACCTATGTCTCCTCCTCTTCCATCCATGTCTTTTCATCCATGTCTCTTCCCACCTCCCATTCATAGCTCACTCCCCCACCTCCCATTCACAGCTCCCTCCCACACCTTCCATTCACAGCTCCCTCCCCCACCTCCCATTCACAGCTCCCTCTCCCACCTCCCATTCACAGCTCCCTCTCCCACCTCCCATTCACAGCTCCCTCCCCCACCTCCCATTCACAGCTCCCTACCCCACCTCCCATTCACAGCTCCCTCCCCCCTCCCATTCATAGCTCCCTCCCCCACCTCCCATTCACAGCTCCCTCCCACACCTTCCATTCACAGCTCCCTCCCTCACCTCCCATTCACAGCTCCCTCCCCCACCTCCCATTCACAGCTCCCTCCCACACCTTCCATTCACAGCTCCCTCCCCACCTCCCATTCACAGCTCCCTCCTCCACCTTCCATTCATAGTGCCCACTCCACCTTCCATTTTTTATCTCACTCACCCCTTCCATTCACAGCTCCCTCCCCCACCTTCCATTTACATCTCCCTCCCCCTCCCCCTTTCCATTCACAGCTTCCTTACCCCCTTCGATTCACAGCTCCCTCCGCACCTTCCATTTACATCTGCCTCCCTCCTTCCATTCACAGCTTCCTTACCCCCTTCGATTCTTAGCTCCCTCCCCACCTTCCATCCATAGCGTCCTTACCCCCTACCATTTATAGCTCCCTCCCCCTTGTATTTATAGCTCCCCCACGCCATGTCTCCCTTCCTACCTCTTCCATTTATGTCTCCAATAGATAGATGGCCCCATCCCTGCATTTTCACCTGTCATAGGAGGGGAGAGGGGCCTCTCACTCTCTGGCGGCGCGTGCATTGAGTCAGACTGAGTGCTGGGTAGTCACGTGACACCCGGTGCTCCTACTCAGAGCAGGAGGGGTAGGTGCTCCCCCTCCCAGTGTATAGTGCGTGATGTTCCCTTATGGAGCCACACACTGCCAGGGGAAACAGGGAGTGCAGGCGCAAAAATCACTTGTCAATCGCGAGTTTGACATGCTTGCACTACACCCTTCACACACATACTGCACACCTCACACATAGACACAGCAGTCTCCAAACACACTGCACTGCACTGCACCACACACACACACACAATACTTCCAAACATATATGTATATATACTACAGAACCCCTCACACACATACTGCATGCTTAAACATTTTACATTCCAGACACACATCATTTTCCCAACTTTGGATCACCTACACATATACACATCACCTACACATATACACACTAGATCCTCCCTCTACACACAAACACTCACTAGATCTCCTATACATAGTCTGGGTCCTTCACACTGCACCACCTACATACACACTACATTTCTGACACACACACTCTGGATCATTATTACACACACTAGATTCCTTGTAAGCAAACACATACTACATTCCCTAAACACACACTCTCTACAACCCCTACACACACTACATCACCTATACACTCTCACTACAGCCTGTATGCACACACTCGCTACATCCCCTATACACACTATGCTCCCTATACACACACTCTGTACAGCACCTAGACACACATACATTACATTACACCACAAACACATCATGACTGAAACCAACCTATTAACACAAAACCACACCACAATCAGCTCACTCTACGCACACGCAATCCCATAAGCAGGCTCCAAACACATGCACCGTACTCTTCCCTGGCATTTTTGTCTCCTGGTATCCCACTTATGGAGACGCCAGAGACCAGTTTCAAGCAAACACAATGCACGCATGTTATTAAAATTGCTTGCACTGTGCAGAACAAATACAGGGCACTTTTCTCATGCAAGAGCTCTTCAGCAGAGCTCTGCGCATGGTCTGCCCTGGAAGAGCATTGATACGGGGTGTGCTTGTCATTGGTGATGACAAAACACACCCTATCTGGTCCCGCCCCCTTTTCAGTGGACCGCTGTGATTAAAAATTGCCCAATTTTTTTTAGTTTAAACTAATGGTTTTTGCCGATTTTATGCCAGGGTACAAGCTTATTTACAGTACATTAGCTTGGATAATTATTCTTCAAAGATTAATTTTACAATTATAATATAAGTGACATTAAATATCAACCAAGGGGGCGGGGCCTGACAGCCAAGATGGCCGGATGTGCTCCATGTGAGCTGTTGCACCTGAGGGCTCAAAAACGAGAATCCTGCAGAATTTAACCAATCCAATAGCCCACGATGCCAAGTGTAAGATACTGGACCACACCAGGATCAAAACGGTACCAAGCACGTACTGCCATGACACACAAGCACATGACCCGGCCACGCGGCCTAAACTGAGGCGAAACCTGAAGAGTGGGGGAGGCGGCCGATCGCCCGGCACAGGACCCGCTTATATGCAAGAAATGTACGGAGCCCTGCTACCCCCCCCCTATGGACCGGCGGGGGATATCACGGTCCTCGTGGGGGACAAATACCCCCAAAGCAAGTCATGATCAAGCAATACCACTGCCGTGAAAATGAGGTTGTCAAGGCCCACACAAGAAGGTGCCACAAGCACAACCCGTGACTAAAAGCCTCCCGGTTAAACCACCTGACTGCACGATGGAGTTCTCTGACCGGCTCTGCACCAGCCTGTGGACCAAGCTCCGCACCAGGAGATGGCTCTACAAATGGACGATAAAAGAAGCGGCGGCGTGGATTCACCCAGCCACCCGGCGCCAATTGAGCAGAGACCCGCCCAAAGCCCCTAGAGAGGCCCTCAGACGGAGAAGAGGTGAAAGACCGGGATGGCAAGAGACGAAGACATACCTGCTGGGCACTAATACTAGCCCTTCTGCTCGTCAGCACGGGACTCTAAAGTACGACCGACTTACTCACAGATCAGCTGCAAGCCGTTGGGCGAGACTGATCCCGCCCAACGGCCGGGGAGACCTAATGCGCATGCGCGGCAATGCTGCGCATGCGCATTCGAGCTCCCCATAGGAAAGCATTGAAAATGCTTTTCAATGCTTTCCTAGGAGAAATTGAGCGACGCTGGAGGTCCTCACACAGCGTGAGGACGTCCAGCGACGCTCTAGCACAGGTTTTCTGTGCTATGAAGGAGGAAGTGCCCTCTAGTGGCTGTCTAGTAGAAAAAACTGCAATAATTACACTTGCAGGGTTAAGTAGTGGGAGTTGGCAGCCAGACCACTCCAATGGGCAGAAGTGGTCTGGGTGCCTGGAGTGTCCATTTAAGTCAATCATAGTGAAATATTAAAGATACAAATACAATGGAAATTGCCAAAGCCACACATTCAATCTTTACTTGTGCTGCTGTTTACTCATTCAAGGTATATTTTATGTCCAAGTATATCATTAGAATAACACAGACAGTTAATATTAGCAGTAATTAAGGTTTCAAAAAGCAAAGAATTATATCATGCATTACGAAGATGCATCAAATCTCTGTAATAAAATGTTACAAACCTCTTTTCAAGACTTTGCTATGGCAAAAACACACAAACTTGTTTTAAAAACAGGAATTGAGTAACAGGAAGATGTCTGTCTTTTGAAACGCACAGACATTCTTGTAGGGAGGATATATTCTCTGAACAGTCATGGGTGAATTTTTCAGTACAATAGTAAGTAAACACACAGTTAGAGTCTTGGTCTATTTATAGCCATTCCTTAATGATGAATGAATTGCTCGGGGTAATTAGACCAATCGGGACTTCCAAAACAAGTTTTTTTTTTTCGTCTCTAGACAAGATATGCGATAAGAGGGCGTCATTTACTTTTTCAAATTTTGAATGAACAGTGTTTTTGTTTTGTTTTAAGAAAAATATATGAAGACTAAATGAAAGTGAACGTTGAATGTATCTAAGTAAAACTGAAGAAAAAACAAAAACATTATATATGTCATTTGGAGAATATGATTGACACCACAGTAAATGAATACAAACACTGGCAAAAGTTAGCGTTCGTATTCGTTTTTTTCATTTTGCACACAAAAAAAAAATATGAAAGCTATCTTTGGCCAGTGTTTGTGACTAAGTGGCTACTAAAAAAGACTGGACATTCAACATATTAAATACCCTGGGTCCTCTACTTTTGCAAACGGTATGCCATCGTCGGGGTAATTCTCATTCCTGGGCAGTTAAAGGGGGGGCAGGAGGGGGGGGGGGGGGAGAGGGGGAGGCAGGCACCCTACATGAGTTTCTATAACTATAGGGTCAGGAATACATTTTTTTATTCCTGACCCTTTAGTGTTTCTTTAAAACAGAGTTTACAAGTTCCCTGCTTCTTTCATGCCTAGATTAATTTAATACCCCTGCAATGGTTGGTCATACCCCTTGTAAGTCTTCATGCCCAGCAACTACAGCCTGCAGTGTACTTGACAAACCGTAGTGCAACAACTTTAGATCCAAGGATCCACAGTAACCCAACTTTATAATGTTATAACTTTATAATGCTTAAAGTGGATATGTCACTTCTCTGGAAATTACACAGTTGAATAAACATCGATAGCACAGTGTTCTATACAATTTTTAATTTATATTCGATTTAGCAAATTACATCACAATCCAGTTGAGTCGAGGCACATCCAGGGCACATGATTATTATTATTATTATTATTATTTTATTATTTATAAAGCGCCAACAAATTCCGTAGCGCTGTACAATGGGTGGACTAACAGACACATAATTGAGATCAGACCACTGGACGTACAGGAACAGAGGGGGTTGAGGGCCCTGCTCAATGAGCTTACATGCTAGAGGGAGTGGGTTATAGTGACACAAAGAGTTAAAGTAGGGGGATTAAATAGTTTGTTAGAGAAGGGTTTGAGTGCTTGGTAGGTCATTTTTTTTTTTTTTAATTCTTTATTTTTGGCGTGCACAGATTAAACAAATAGCCGGTATGCGCCACAACAGCGACATCCAGTAGAATAAACAAACATTGGTAGTACATGTCATGGCATTCGGTACACTGGCACATTTTTCTAATATTACAGTAGTTTAGGTTTACGTTTAGTTGCAAAATGTTGGCATAATGCACATGTCATGGAGAAATAGTTAGAGGAGAGACAAAGTAGAAAAACATGGCTTGTGCAGAGAATGTACTTATAAGAGTTCTAATAACTGACTTGATAGTGTTACATCTCACTTGTCTGCTTACGCAGCGATGAAATGGTTGCTTGTTACGCTATCTTTAAGATTCAGGTAGCTTAGAGACATAGAGCAAACCATAAAAGCAGCGCTGTCGTTAAGGTTCTAAATTAGCGATTAAAAGAGAGGTACTTAGCTATACATATTCATAGACATAGTGGGAGATGATGTAGTTAACATGCTCTGTTGGTGCTTAAGGTATAGTGTAACATGCTAGGAGAGTACAGTGCAATTAATTACTAACTGAGAGAAGACAAGCAAATAATGGTAGTTTAACGCTCTGAATGCCTATCAATTGTACTTGTGGTTTTGACCGTGCTTTCAGACATGCTAGAAGAAGTATCACCCATCCGGGGGACTTAAAGTGTCCACAACAACAGGAGACTAATAGGTGCATATGGCTTATCAACAAAATAAAATAACAGAAACTGAACTAAAGCATTGCTCCTATAGGCTTGGATGTGTGTGACAGCAGGTTTGCAGGAGGCAACCGATGCCCTCCATAATTATAGCACAGTCCTGTTTCGGTGTTTCCATCAACAAACAGAATAGTCCCATCATTTACCCGAGGGGTTTCCAGATGATGCGGGGCAGGAGGCTTGGTAGAGGCTGCGGTGCCATTTGCGGTTTCATTACCGAATTCAGGATGAGGAGTTTAAGATGGGTCATGCCCTGTAGTAGGCGTCTCGGTCTTCGCAGGACCGCAGCTGATGTTGCTTGAGGGATCCCGGTTGGTAAGTGCTGGGCTTGTTCCCATGAAGTTGTAGCAGTCAGACTCAGGCATGTCAGGTTTCTTTAAAAGGCTGCTGGGACCTTGTTGAGCCCAGTGGCTCAGTGGCATAAACCTCTTGCTCCCTGCTGTCGGCCATGCGTGTGGCAGCCGCCATTTTAGGTAAGGCTTCATTGCCATTTAGGAGTTATCCAGCAACCCACAGGTGGGCAGTAGGAAAGGTGGATCCCCCATGGGACGGCACTGGCAGCGGTCTTCGAGGTGCTGCCCTGTCATCCCCCTGCCTCTGTTGGTGCTCATTTATGAGGATGTGCGGTGCGGCGGGCTGTTGCTGGCACTGTGAGTTGATGCTGTTACTCGTGGCCGTCGCCATCTTGGCTTCAGGCTTTGGGCCTTCGCAGCGGTCAGGCAAGTTCCAGCTTTGACCGTGGCGTGAGGGCCGGGATCACCCCCCCGGCCCAGAAGGGGGGGGGGGGGGACCGGGGCCGGGTCCGCACAGAGGAGGTTTTCGGGCTCCGTCGGGCGGGATAGTGGAGCGGCGGCCGTCCACTCCACTCACCGCTAGGAAAGGTCCCGTCTGGTGCAACAGAGATCTCCCCTCCGGGGGACTGAAACTCTGGGAGCCAGCCTCTCCCCGGTTCGGGCAGCCCTTACCCATCGGTGGTTGCAGGTTTGGGTGGTATGAGTGGTCAGACTCTTTATTTCCATGCATCATTTGCAGGAGCCGATGGTCCCTGCGACCGCTCTGCTCGGCGGTCCGGCCCCGCCCCCTTGGTAGGTCATTTTTGACAGTTGCAGGAAAGGAGTCATGGGGTGGGGGATGAGAAGCCTGCTGCCAGTTTAATTGATACGCTTTAATGAAGAAGTGAGTTTTCAAAGAATTTTTGAAGGAGTGGAGGCTGGGTGAAAGTCTGATTGAGGAGGGAAGGGAGTTCCACAGAATAGGAACTTGTTCTTGAGTTGGAAGCGACAGGATTTGACTATTGATTGGACATGGGGAGTAAACGAGAGGTCAGATTCAAAAGGAACCCCTAGGCAGCGAGCCTGTGAGGTAGAGGTGATAGTAGCGCCGTTGACTTGGATGGAGACAGACACAGGCGTAGCAGCACTTGAGGGAGGAAAAACTAGTTCTGTTTTGGACAGGCTGAGTTTAAGGAAGTGAGCAGCCATCCAGTTGGAAATAGCAGAGAGGCAGTCAGAAACACAGGTGGGTGGAGAGAGATCAGGGGAGGACAGGTAGATTTGCGTGTCATCTGCATATAAATGATATTGGAAGCCAAAGGAGCTGATGAGTTTACCAAGGGAGGGAGTATAGATAGAGAACAATAGGGGGCCGAGGACAGAACCCTGGGGGACGCCAACAGAGAGGGGTTGGGGAGAAGAGGCAGAACCAGAGAAAGAAACACTGAAAGAGCGCTGGGAGAGGTAGGAGGCGCACCAGGAGAGAGCAGTATCCCGTAGACCAAAGTTATGAAGAATGTGAAGAAGCTGTTGATGATCAACAGTGTCAAAGGCGGCAGAAAGATCAAGGAGGATTAGGATAGAGTATTGGCCGTGAGATTTAGCAGCAATTAAATAGTTGGATACTTTGGTCACAGCAGTTTCGACAGAGTGACCAGCGCAGAATCCGGACTGATGAAAATGAAGTGGAGAATAGGAACATTGTTTAATTTCTCCTATTCTCTCTCCCTCCCCACACCTCACTGCAACTTCGTCATCATTATTGGTAAACTCTCCTAGCAACCTACTTTTCCGTTGAAATATATCTTACCCTCACCTCTTGTGTCATTTTCCCACTGCCTCAGCACCTTCTGTTCCTGTATGTCCGGCATGTCTTGTTGCGGCTACTTGTATGTTAGTCCACTGGAACAACCTCTTCTTGGAAGATTGGCAACTGCCTTAAATGTTTCCACTTTTGAATAATCTTTCTCACTGTAGAATGATGGACTTTAAATTGTTTGGAAATAGCCTTATAGCCCTTCCTGGTTTGATGGGCAGCAACAATTGTTTCTCTAAGATCACTGCTGATGTCTTTCCTGCTTGGCTTTGTGTTAACACACTCCCGAATGCTCCAGACCAGCAAACTGCCAAAATTCAGTTTTTATAGAGGTGGTGGTCACACTTGCTGATGATTAATTAACCAAGGGCATTTGATTAGCATCAACTGTCTACTACTTAGCCTCTTAAATCCTATGGAAGCAGTAAGGGTGTACTTAGTTTTTAACACATGGAGAGTGGCCAGTCCGACAGCTCTGTGCACATTGATCTTTGTGCATCTTTTCATGTTTGTTGTTCCAGACTCTCTTATACAGTTTGCCGATCAAATCTAGTGAGCAGAGCCCAACACATCAGGAAGGTAGAGTCAAATTCCAGGGGTAGAAACTAGTGCCAGTCATCCTTAAATTTCACCGTCAGTCGATGAATGACCTTCCAGAATATGCCAATCAACCACTCGTCTAAATGTTTTGAAAACATCTCCATCAATCTGACTTCAATCAAAAAGCATTTTTAAACATTGCTAATGTGTCATTTGTATTATACCTGTCTTGTAAAATGCAAAACCTTGTGCTTATACATGTTGTCTTATACATTCTCTTATACATGTTACATGAATGTTAGTCTTCGCTTCCTGTTTAAATATGTATTGATGAAACTATTTAAAAAGACTACATACAGCGCCCTTACAAAAATACACAGTTGCATCTACTACAATTGCAAAAAGAAAGCTGTCTCGCTTCTAATTCATTTCTTCCAGTTTTCGAATGCAGGAAGCTAACTCAGACTCTCCTACTGTACATGATTGTATTTTTCCAAGAAACTCCATTCTAGCTGATATGACAATAACATGCTTACAAATGAAGAGAATCAATGGATTACTGTGTAAAATGACGAAGAGTGTGACTTCTTGGCGATACTTCTAAGGAATTCTTTTATTAAGTTAATTGGCTAAGAACAGAATAGCAATAGCAAATCAGTACTCCCTCTATTGTTTTGTTTCTTCCTTGAGTCGTACAGTTTGATGTGGCTTCCAGATACTTTTTCTTTATAGCATTTTTATTTTATTTTTGAGTCCGCCTCGACTATGCCTATGTATGTGACCATAAAAAGTTGAAAGAATTTCACATTGTTCATCTACATCCTTGTAAAAAAGAAGAATTTATTGGAACTCAACCAAGATGGCCATAAGTAATTGTGTTGTGTATACAGAGAAGAGACTCCAGCAACGAATAAATTAAACTAATGCTGCGGATGAGACTCCAGTTGGCTTAATCCCATGGTTGGGACTTGGGGCCAAAAAAACAAAAAGGTCCCCATGTAATTTTAGTTCATTTTTATGGGTCTTCATTACAAGAAAAAGGCACAATTTTTTTTTTTTTTATCAATTTCCACTAATCTGCCCATAAAAAAAATATATATATATATATTTTTAATTCTTTTTTTTTTTTCGTGCTTGAGTGAACATAAGCATCTCACAGTGTCATAAAAGCATATGCAAGATTGGTGATTTGACAAAACTTCACAATTATGACATTTAGGATTTTGCACATTTTTTAGGTAAAGTGTTAAACAGACACTACGTTCAAGTTCAAAATTTTTCACCAGGAGTAAATAATGTGTATATACAAGACGTGATGAGTGTCTAGTAAAAACTATGCAAGTAGGTTGTTCGGCTATCAGGTATGTCGTTATGAGATTAGCTAGCACAAGGCTATCTGAGCTGTTGCCTAGTCGGTGCTGCACAAGCAAGTTATCAAGATTCGGGGAGGGAGAACAAAGATGGATACATTTGAGATAGGGACATGTAAATAAATGAGTTGTGGATGAGCGGGCTAATGCACATGCATTTTGGATTAGTAATGATACTAAAGTACATTTCCCTCTCTAAGCAACTGGCAATGCATATAAAAGACTAATACAAAAAGAGAAGTCCTGCGCTTAAGCAGCAAGGACTACAACACACATCAGCCCCAATATATAGTAAAAACCAAAGAAAAGAAAATGTTACTTGCGCTTTCTCCTTAATCCCTATGTATATTTAGACAAATGGAGGTCATTTAGTTGCTCCAATGGCCATTGGAGGGATGCCCGCCTGCCAACGTCAAGGCAGACCCCCCTAAGCGGGTCCTAACACTGACCCTTCAGCCTGCTTCCTTGAGCTTCTGGCAAAGATATCTCTAATGAGACAGAAAGGGGTATTTTTTATATACACCCCTTTACTTATTAACCCTTAATAGGGAACACATGGGATGGGTAGCAGCATTGTAACCAGGCTGTGTGATACAAAGTAAATACAAATACAAAAAGAGAAGTCCTGCGCTTAAGCAGCAAGGACTACAACACACATCAGCCCCAATATATAGTAAAAACCAAAGAAAAGAAAATGTTACTTGCGCTTTCTCCTTAATCCCTATGTATATTTAGACAATTGGAGGTCATTTAGTTGCTCCAATGGCCATTGGAGGGATGCCCGCCTGCCAACGTCAAGGCAGACCCCCCTAAGCGGGTCCTAACACTGACCCTTCAGCCTGCTTCCTTGAGCTTCTGGCAAAGATATCTCTAATGAGACAGAAAGGGGTATTTTTTATATACACCCCTTTACTTATTAACCCTTAATAGGGAACACATGGGATGGGTAGCAGCATTGTAACCAGGCTGTGTGATACAAAGTAAATACAAATACAAAAAGAGAAGTCCTGCGCTTAAGCAGCAAGGACTACAACACACATCAGCCCCAATATATAGTAAAAACCAAAGAAAAGAAAATGTTACTTGCGCTTTCTCCTTAATCCCTATGTATATTTAGACAAATGGAGGTCATTTAGTTGCTCCAAATAAATATACATAGGGATTAAGGAGAAAGCGCAAGTAACATTTTCTTTTCTTTGGTTTTTACTATATATTGGGGCTGATGTGTGTTGTAGTCCTTGCTGCTTAAGCGCAGGACTTCTCTTTTTGTATTTGTATTTACTTTGTATCACACAGCCTGGTTACAATGCTGCTACCCATCCCATGTGTTCCCTATTAAGGGTTAATAAGTAAAGGGGTGTATATAAAAAATACCCCTTTCTGTCTCATTAGAGATATCTTTGCCAGAAGCTCAAGGAAGCAGGCTGAAGGGTCAGTGTTAGGACCCGCTTAGGGGGGTCTGCCTTGACGTTGGCAGGCGGGCATCCCTCCATATAAAAGACTGCTGACATAGGATAGCTGTTAGTCAAGACAGAGCACCAGGGAATAACAATGCAATTCTTATGTGTTAAACTCAACTGTGGCGAAGAGAGTCCTTATAGCTGCAGTCCCAGGTGCTACTATTTACCGCACTTCAGCATAGACTGTGTGGTGGATTCTTGCAATGTCACTACGTTTAGGCCTGTAGGGCACAGTCTACCCCTGGGTCGGTCCGCCTCAGTCAGCCGATGCCGGCTCGAAGGATTTGGCATGTGGGTTTGGGACGGTGGCAGGGTAGGTGGCTTGATGGGGTTCTATCTCCCAAGTAGGCTCTCCGCCCCGGTTCAGATCCCTGTATGTACCTGCTCTAACTGCCAATTGTTTTCTTTGCTTTCAGCGTGGGTCTGTAGATGCGGGGGTGTACTCCGTTGAGAGCGGTGGCGGAGGAAGAAGCAGAGACATGGGACATCGTCGCTGCCTCTGGTAAGTTACTGAAGAGGTTTTCACCCTTTCAGTAACCGGGGATTGGGGGGTGGGAGGGAGAGGGGACCTGCAGTGCCAGAAAAATGGATTGTTTTCCTGGCACTGAAGTTTCCCTTTAAAGGGGAACTATAGTGAAAACTTCAACAACAATTTAGCAGTGGCCTGATTTGCACAGCTTAGAGGGGTTCAGTCTACTAACCACTCAATGTTTTTCAGTGATGTCATAATGGACTTGACAAGTTAGGAACTGCAATTCTTGTAATGTGACATAATCGAAAAATATTGCAGTGTACAATATGTATGCAGTAATACCCAGATGAGCGTTATCTATTTATCTTTGCATTACATTGATAGGATAGGCCTATAATTTGAAGATATGGAGATACTCCATAGATGAGACTTTATGTTTTGATAAATTAATATCTGTGCTAGATTTTAAAATTTGAAACGTGCTTAAAAGGGGCACTCTTAGAACCATAACAGTTACAAAGCACTGCAGTGGTTATGTTGGCAGGTATCCCTTGGCGTTGTCCTACTTTTAAGAGTCAAACCAATTTCAAATAGTGTAGCACTTACCTGGTACCACCAGGAACCCACAGTCTATCCCCTGTTCACAGATATCTCTGACACTCCAAGCCAATAAATTCCATCCAAACAGAGATATAATTAGCAATGCTAATGTGGAAGAGGAACTTCAGCTTCACCAATATTTGTGAAGAGGGGCAAGACCACGAGTGCCCAGGGGACCCAGGTAATCGTCTCTTAACCATAGAATGGTGCCAGCGGACACCTGGCACCAATATGGCGCTTAAAGAAAAATGGGCTGGGTCTAGTTGTCAAATGTTTTAGTCATTTGAACATGAACTCACTATTCTACACTGAGCTAGTGAGTTTATTTTTTTTCCCAGCTTGTACTATTGTGGTATTAACCAGTACCTCTCAGCACACCATAGTGAGATGCATTATAATTAAACTTTAAACACCATGCATGAATAAGAAATAATAAAATCTGGTGTCATGGTAAGAGAACTCACTAAAACCATCATCATACAGACAGAGTGATCATAATATGGAGACTGAACAGGTAGACCTGGATTCTTTTCGAAACCAGATATAGACAGATTGTTAGTAGGCCTCTGAGTTCAGTAAAAAACCCACCACCAATTTTTACTTTACTTGGATATAACTGAATTGGGAGAGTGATATTATTTTCACTTGTTTCATTGTTTAGTTTTTTTAATTTTGCAATACATTTCTCATGGGTTTTTTTATCAGTTTTTTTTGTCATTTCTTTTTCAAAGACCAAAGTTTGGTAAACCTCGAACAGGCACAAATTATAGCTCTTTTTTTTTTTTTGCATTAACATTTTAAATCCGTTTACATAATGTATCCTCGGAGATTAGTTCATATTTTATTGTCCTGAAACTTTTATTAAATAATCATGTTGTAAACACTATAATAAACAGCTCATTTGGTGGGCTGGTACAGCTAGGGAACAAGTTTTAACTCATTATAAAGGAAACTGTTTTCTTTGAAAGCATTGTGCACCGAATACCATGCACATGACTGCTGTCTAGATGACTGTACCACCCACCCGGTGCCCCCCTTTCCCAATGACACACAGAGACCGTATAAAGTTGGGTAAGGGCATCGGCCACAGCTTTATTTAATTTTTCCATGCCAGCAACATAAATACTGTCAGCTGTTGGGGTGATTGCCCAACAGACAGGTCTATCCCCACAAACCATGAGTCCATGAGCAGCCTGCCTACGCCATCAGCTCCCAACAGGCTGCGACTCCCCAAGCCTCCTCGACAACTCCATCAGTTCTGCCTGCGCTGGCCAGGACTCCCACCACCGCGATGACGACTTCCCCTCACGCCTCCTGCCGTCATCGCGCCCCCCGCAGACAGCGCAGCCTCAATCCCACTCTGCAAATCCGTGTTCAGGATGTCCAACCCTATCTCATTTAAGTGGACCCCATCCCTCCTCATTAAGTTCTGGTTCTCTCCTTCCAGCTCCACGTGTCGGACGACCACCCCACCTAGCCGCCGGACAAATTTCCCCACTGCAATATTCAGCTTGCGCCGGCTCTTCTCCAAACCGCGCGAGTGCGGCAGCGCGCGCCAGCACGGCCTGGAAACCACCTCCGACCAAACCAAGGTCATGTCCGGAAACAGCGCCATGCACCTCGCCAAGTCGTGCCGAATCGCGTGGAGAAGGTCCACCGTCCTGGATACCCCCAAGTCGTTCCCGCCCGCATGGACCACCACCACCACCGGCCCTGACACAAACTTACGGAGCTCCACGAACTCAGGATATACTTGCTGCCATCGGAGGCCCCTAATGCCCTTCCACCTGACTCGGGCCAAGTCCACTGAGAACCCCAAATTTCGTCCGTAGGCCCGGTCTTCAGCTCGCCTAGCTGCCCAGTACACATAGGAATGCCCTAGTATCCACACGTACCGGGGCCGCCCACCTACAACGAGAAGAGGGTTACAGCATATGAGGTCGGACATAAGACTTAAAACGCCCCGACTCCCATCTTCCAATGCGTTGAATGCCCGCAGCCGAGTAACCCAAAACACTTGCCTGGGTAGCCGCCCCAATCCGAAAGGAATGGGCCGAAAACCCTTGACTTTCCATACCACCCGCGGCCAATGCTCTCTTCAGCATTGCCGAGAACTGATAGCGTGTTAGGGGAGACCCATCCGCGTGAGCCAACAAAGGGCCTCCCCGCTCCGGGCGCACCTCCAGAAAATCGTGAAAAGCCCCGACAGGACAGACGACATCCCTCGTGGCCCCTAAACGAACCCAGGCACCCCGGGCCGCCTGGTCCGTCTTAGAGCGCCGCACAAAAATGTCAACGGAGGAAGTAGACCACCGCACATCCGACAATGCCAAAGGCGAGGCCTTCCCCTTGCTCGGGGCTACCAACTCGCCGATGCGAAAGGCTCCAAAAAAGCAGACCGAGAAGGCTACGCGAAACAACTTCGATACATAATCCGAGCCACAGACCCGCGGCAAGACTAAAAGAATCCGCCGCAACATCTCCACCGAAATCGGCCGATGACGATCCGGGCGACGCCGCAGTCGCCACCCCTTCACCACCCTCTGGATCCCAAATTCCTTAGTAACATCCTGCCAGCCCATAAATCGAAACAAGAAAGACAGGGCAGCCAGCGCCTTCTCCGCTACTGCGCAAGACCTACCTCTCCTGACCAAGTCATCGAGCAACACAAGAGTCGCCTCCGTACGTCCCGTTTCCGTGGATACATCCCCGTCCCGTGCTGCAGACAGCCACTGTTTCCACACTGCCCGGTATGCCTTCCAGGAAGCCTCCGCCAAGGAGTCCGATACCAAGCCCATCAGGCCTCGAAATCGAGCTTCCATAAGGAGTCCGGACACTGCAGACCGGTCCGCCGTGCCTCCGGCGCTGCCTCGCGAAACCGCTCCCACTGCAAGCGAGACAATGCATCAGCCACCACATTGCGCACACCCGGGACATGTTGCGCCCGCACCAAAACATTAAACTGAAGACTAAGGAGCACGAGGTGACGGAGAAGAGCCAAAACTGGTGGGGACGAGGAGGACGATCGGGCAATCACATGAACCACACTCATGTTGTCCGTGTGAAAGACCACCGTGTGATTTCTCAGCTCCTCACCCCACAGTTCCAGCGCGACCACTATCGGAAACAGTTCCAAAAAGGTCAAATTCCTTCGAAATGGGGAAGACTGCCATTCCTCCGGCCACTCCCCCGCGCACCACTGACCCCGAAAATACGCTCCAAAGCCAACGGACCCCGAGGCATCGGTAAAAAGATCCAATGCAGCATTGGTGGTGGCCTCCCTCAACCAGCAAGAGTGCCCGTTGTAACGTCTGAGGAAGGAGCTCCACACTGCCAGATCCGCCCGAAGGCGCCTCGTGATCCGAATGTAATGGAAAGGTTCCCTCACCCCCACCGTGGACAAGGACAATCTACGACAAAATGCCCGACCCATCGGTAACACCCGACATGCAAAAACCAAGTGCCCCAAAAGGCCCTGCATCTGTCGCAACTGAACCTTCTTGGAACCTTTGACCAAGTCCACCAGCCGAAGCAACCCCTCCAACTTCTCTTCCGGAAGCCGGAAAACCATACTCTCGGTATCAATTTCGATACCCAAGAATGAAAGGACCAACACCGGGCCAACCGTTTTTTGTTCGGACACAGGAACTCCGAACTCTGACGCCACCCACCGGAATGCCTGAAGCAACGCTGTACAATCCTGGGAACCCGACGGACCAACAAACAAAAAATCATCCAGGTAATGTGTCAACGAACACAAACCCGTAACTCTGGACGTGACCCACTCCAAAAAAGAAGAAAACCGTTCGAAATGATAACAAGAGATAGCGCAGCCCATGGGCATACGCATATCATAATAGAAGCAACCGTTAGCGAAACACCCCAACAAGTGAAAGCAATCCGGATGAACCGGCAACAAACGAAAGGCCGATTCAATGTCCGATTTTGCTAATAACGCCCCATGACCGGCCCGCCGCAGGAGGAGCAATGCCGAGTCGAAGGACGCATAACGTACCCTGCACGCATCCCTGTCGATGTCATCATTGACCGACGCCCCCGAAGGGTACGAGAGATGGTGAATCAATCGAAAAGCTCCCGGATCCTTTTTGGGTACCAGACCCAGCGGAGACACCCTCAGGTTGTGGAATGGGGGGGAATCAAAGGGACCGGCCATACGGCCCCGTTGAATCTCCGCCTCCAACTTTTCCTGTAACAAACCCTCTTTTCCCCGCGTGGACCGAAGATTGTCCGCGAACTGGCCCTCGTCCGACAGCACAAAGGGAATCCAGAAACCCGTTGTGAAACCGTCGAACAAAAGGCTAGCAACGTCCCTCTTAGGAAACTGGACGAGCCATGGACGCATCTTTTCCACGCTCACTGGAGTCCTCTCTGCGAGGAACGTCGTCCCTACCAGAGCCCTTGGAAGCAGATGGTCTGCCCTTCTTGAAACAACGGAGAGCCGGGTGGGCTCCCCCACAGTGGGCACACTCGTGCCGGAATCTGCAGTAGCTAAACCACTTACAGTGGCTCTCGTTGAAGAGCCAACAGACTCCCTTCCTCTGACCTGCCGACGTACCCGTGGGGACGCCGGCCGCCCCCGAAAAGGGAGAGGGTCTACACGGGGTCATAAGTAGCAGCCACAGGCTGCCGTCCTGCACCCCAAAACCCATACCCGGGCACGCCGCCATCTTCTGGCGGAATTGCTGGTCGTATTTGAACCAGCATTGCCCTCCATAAACCTTGTAGGCGCCCCAAATTAAGTCCAAATAACCAAATAAAGAGGGGGCCCTCTCAGGGAAACGGCGCACTAGCACGCTGGCAAAGATATTAAATCCTTGCAGCCAATTACCGAACGTACGCGGGATAGCCTTACCCTTTTCTCCCTCCAATTGTTCGCCACGTCGCGGTCTGTCCACGGACTCCTTGTCTGGCGGAACGAGAGAAAGGAGATCCACATACTCACCACGAATAATCTTCTCTTGCACCTCCGCTGGCACATGTAAACCTAGGGGAGCCAGTTCACACCCTGGGAGAAAGGAACCAACCCCAACCCCATGACCCCTCAAACTATCCGCACTACCTGGACCCTGAGCCCCTAGACCAGTACCCCTGGCTTGCCCCTCCACTAACATCCTCAGCAGGCGCAACACCTCGCTATCCTGACCTGAACCCCCTGCAGCACCCCAGGCGCCTGCGCATGCTGACTCACCAAATGAGGGGAGGCGCAGGGGCCGTCCTCCATCGCCTTCTCGCTCCACCTCAGACTCCTCCTCCTCACCGGAATCCCCCTGGAGCCTCCCAGCTCCCAGAGGGGCTGCAGCCGACACGGCCTCCCGACCGCCAGCATCCTGGCAGTACTGCAACCTTGGGGCTGCCGCCTGATCCGCGGCACCCCATGAACCGGCCGGTCCTGGGGACTCCCATCTCCTTGGGGCTGCTGTCCGGCTCACAGCACCCCTATTGCTGCCTTCTTCCGCCGGCGCTTGTGGTCTCCGGGCACCCGGCATCCTATTTCCGGCGCGGGCACCCACTTCCGGGTTTTGCCCGTCGCCGGCTGCTGTCGTCATATCCGGCGCGCCGGCCGTGCGCGACCGGCGTCGTGACGTCACTTCCGGCCGCGCCGGAAGAGAAGGTGGAGGGCTCCTGGATCTTCCCGCCGAATCACCATCTTGGAAATGGCTGCCGGACGCAGCCGCAGCCCTCACCTGGGACCGGATCGCTCGGGGGGACGACACCAGGCTCGGCTCCACGTTCCCAGCCACTCCAGCTCGCCGGCTTCTTCGGCCTTCACGACCTCCTCTCACCGGGCTGGGAGACAGTCGCGACGGCGGCCTTGAACGCCTGGCCCGCCGCCCACCTTCCACTGGTCGTGCCTCTTCACCGGGGACGCCATCCATGCCGGCCAACACCTCTGCTAACGAGCCTGCACCATGTGCAGCCCGGTAAGCCTGCAACAGGGCCACCAACGATTCCTGGGAAACGTCCATCACTCTCGAAATTCAGGAACAGGTAAGTATAAAATTCAGAAGAATAATATCTATAAATTTTTTATTTTTTTTAAAGGGGTCAGCAAAGAAAGACAGATGAAAATCTGAAAATCTGAAAGTCAGGATCCCTGCACTTCCAAGAGCTGACTGGTAAGTCCCCTCCCCTCACTGTCCTTATAACTGTCTTCCATCTTAGCAACTATGTATCCATATATCCCCCTCCCATCTCCTCTTCCTTTAAGACTCCTTATCCTAGCCGCAGACATGTCCCCCCTTCCTTGTCAGTCCAGGGAGGTGTCTTTCTTTCTGCACAAGAGAACAGTAAACAACCTAGATATACAATCATACGCATACACTAGACAAGAAGAGCAAACATAATACCAAAACAAGCAGTGCGGGGTTTGCTCTAAACACATTGTATATGTTTTGTCATCTGCTGGGTATCATTAGAAAGGTGAAGATGATGCATTTATCAGATTTATTCATTCCCCCGAAAGAATCCAAGTTCATAGCATTGATTTTCGCACAAGGGTAAACAAATTGCTTGTCTAAGAATTCATATTGGTTATCACTTTTTATCTACCCTTATATGTCCAACTATGTTCCCCTGATATGATATTTCAATTAAAACAGCCTTAAATAAAAAATAAATAAATAACTATTTATTTGATATACCGACTATGAAAAAAAAGCATGCATTTAATTTTTCATTGAGGTTTATATAAAACAGCTTGCAAATGCTGCAGATCTCTTGTGTACTGCCTTTGTGTACTCCACTTTCAACCCCACTGAGACTTTCTGTGGCTGTCCAATCACAGACTTCCCAATGTAGCTCAATGAGAAGTCTTTGCAAGGCAGATGCTCTAGGCAATTTCCTGTAACTGGACCGGTTGTCTCATTGACAGCCAGGGGGTGTAGCAAGGTTAATTTATAAAAGTGCCAATTTCTATTTGCCCTTTTTTCTGAAATGAAAAAAAGACACACTCCTTACTCATAGAGGATCTGGAATGTCCCTTTAAGTTTGCCCACCTCATAACCAGGGTCCAAAGGGCATTAGATTAGAGTGACTGGCACGAGGTGGGCACACAGCAAGCCCTCCTTCCAGTCACTCTGTGTAGTGTGGCCTAGCAGAGCAGTGTGCACCACGGTACAGCAACTTCTGTTTCCTGTACCCGGCCAGACTGAAAGGAAGTGTTTACTGAGACAGGGTAGGGAGGGGAGAGGAACACTAAGTGACAGTGGAGAGAGGGGAGAGAAACACTAAGGGACAGTGAAGGGAGGGGAAAGGAGTGAGACACTAAGGGACATGGAGGGAAAAGGAACACTAAGGAACAGGGAACAGGACCACTAATGGACATGGAGGGGAAGAGAGAGGAACACTAAGGGATATGAAGGGGAGAGTGACACACGGGGGCCTGAGTGGGAAGAAAGACACACAGAGGGACATAAGGGGGGAAAAAGACACACATATGGGCCTGGGGGTGAGAAAGTTCACAGAGGGTCTGGGGATGAAAGCGACACACATAAGGGCCTGGGGTGGAAATACAAAGGGTCTGGGGGTATGAGACACAGAGGGGTTGGAGAGGAGGAAAAAGAGACACAGAGGGGCTGGGGGGAGATAGACGGGCTGGTGGTGAAAAAGAAACACACAAAGGAGCTGGTAAGAGTAAAAGACACAAAGGGTCTGGGAGAGAAGGAGTAACACAAAGGGGCTAGGGGGGAAATAAGACACCCAAAGGGGAGTTGTAAGAGATACAAAAGGGAGGTGTAAGGTTGTAAGGGAAAAATAGGGGATACGAAACACTAAAGGGGGTAAGACATTTAAAAAAGGAGATAAGAAACATAAGGCAGGTTAAGAAGCACACAGGCGAAGATGCTTTTTTCAGGGGGAGTGGAGGGGTTGAGGGGGGTGTCAACATCATCTTCCCTTGTGTACCCAAAAAGCCTTGCACCAGCCCTGCTCATAACTGTAACCATATGGACATTGCATGTTATCTTCCTTAGATTTGATAAACAAGCATATGAGGCAAAATATTTTAAAACATAGCAATATTCTGCATAACACAACTGTGCCTATGTGTCCTGCTCCTCGTCTCATGAAAATAGGCATTTACTGAAAAATGTATGTACGTTTTAAGTCAACTTAAAAACTTGGCTCTGACAAATTGTTTTGTGTTGCTGTTTTTCATTTTCTTTTATTATGTTTGGAATTGCATTGTTTGACTATATAGTTGTGTTGTTTTTTTTTGCTAAAGTTTGGGAAGACACATTATATCTACATAGATACTTTGTTTATTAAATTTGCTATCTTCTACCAAATTAAGAGAAAGAAAATATTTTTTTTTTACTAAAAGTCCCAATTCCTAAAACTATCAATACAATTCAACTATTTTTGTTTTCATAATCTTATTGAATTAAATACACATGTTAAGGAACAATAGCTGAATGTGCAAACAGGTTGTCTATAGTGAATTGCCAAATATGAGCTTTTGATCCAAGTCTGCTATTACACACACAATTTGCAATTTGGCTGCAGATCAAGCTTTCGTTGAATAACCTTCTTTGTACCTGCTCCCAAACAGATTCACCTTGACGTTCTACAAAACACTAAAGAATACTACAATAAACTAGCTCTAGCACAAAAATCCTCTTAAATTCCAAACAGCCGCCTCCCTATAATTTAAAATAAGTCTTAGAATACGGCATTGCTCTCATTGTGATTTTGTCTTTGTTAAATCTTGTACTTTTTCCAGTTTCATTGTATATCTAAGTCAGGATTATTGCATTACAATAACTCTGATAGACGGTCCTTCTGCAAAATGTATTCAACATAATTCCTTTATGCAAAAGAGTATCTAATTCACGCAAAGTGCGATATGCAAAGCACCTGGTCCGAACAGACTCTTTGATCATGTTCGGTTTTTATTACTTTGAGACTGAATGTTATTATTGCATCTCTCGTAACCACTTGCCTGAATGGCATGTTTGAATAGCAATTTGTTGCTGCAATATTTCCCTTGTCCTGTGCATATAGTTCCTCTTTGGTTGTATGGAATCATATTGTAGTAACTGCCATAAAAAAAAAAGCCAATGATCAAGCACTTGTTTGATTAAGGAGGTGTTCTCTTTGATTCCTTTAATTAAGGACGGAACTCACTGCTCGGAAATGATTTGAATCTATTGAACATACAAAAGGAGACATGATAATGATAATAAAAAAATCTACATAAGAGATGGGGAGTCGGAGGACTAGTCGTCCAAGCCAGAAACCAAGACAGAATGGGCTCAAACACAAGGTTTTCCATTATAAATGATCAGAGAATTTGCATTTGGGTTTATTAAGGAAATGCTTGAATGGTATCTTCCGACATAGACACCGATATAAAAAAAAAAGCATCAGATTTAACCCCTTCAGAACCAGGGCTTTGCAGATTCCCTAATACTGGAACAGTCCTCCTAAGTGATCATTGGGATTCATTTGGGGTTAAAATGACTATCTGTCTGCAGAATGTGTAACAGCTTGAATTTTAGTTTGTTCAAGGGACACTGGAGTTATTTATAGTCTGCCAGGGCTATTTACTAATTTAGGGTCTAATTTCAAATTTAGGTTAAAAATCGCATAACTGGAAAAATTCTCTAAGTCAGCTAGTAGGTATTTCAGCTAATCTGAACTTCTTTTTTATATTCACATCGAATTCACTTTGACTTATCAATTTACTGAATAACCCTATATATATGATAAAAACAAATATCAACATTGTTTGACATGAAGCAAAATAACAATACAAGAATCTATTGCACCTTAGCTTAACTCCCTAATATTTTATAGGTGTTGAGACTGTCTTATTGTTAAATAAAGGCACAGCTTTTTTAATAGAAAGAAAAGGAAAATCACATGCATGCCCAATAGCCCAATAGCTTTCAACGCTTCATTGACTTTCGAGCGTATACAGTAGACAAGAAGTGATCTCCAAGTTTGAATACATTATACAGATAATACATACAAAATATAATGACCCTTCAAAAAATTAATTAAGAGAACTGCTAGCACAAAATTGGTAGCAATTGTATTGAACATTTGTATGCCCATGAAGTAATATACACACAGATACTCTGCAACCAATTAGTAGGAGACCAGGGTTTGACTGGAAGATCTCCTCCACTTACTGGTCAAAGTAGACTGCAGACTTGGACAATACCTGATCAAATCCAGTTTCACGTTATATGGACAGCATGTCTCTACCTACAGTCAATGCTTTCACTGAAATTTGAATTCTCGTAAATTTATAGGGAATTTCAGATTTTAGGGAACAAAAGCTGAATTGGAAAAAGTCATCAAGTCAACTATATTTTCAGTTTAAGTCTTTTGGCTTTTTAATTTTGAACTTCACTTAAAATTAGTCCTTTAATAGAATTCTTTAGTAGAACATCACTGGTCGGACGGATTCTTAATCAAATCTGATATTAGATCAGTTATTATTTAACTAAAATATACTTTTTTTATTGTGAATACTCCATAGTCTCTCCCCATTTTATGTTCTGAGTTGGGTCTTGGCTGAAACATTATATATATATATATATATATATATATATATATATATATAGTGTTGTCCTATCATTTTATCCCTGAGGAAAGTCCTGAGCGGGGACTGAAACGTTGGTCGCTGATTTTATCCTGATTTAAATAAAGCATTTGAATTTTAAAAGACCGGTGAGCAGCTATCTTTTGGCATTTTGTATTTTTGGAGTCCAGGCTTTGGCACCCGGCTAATGTGGATCTACTAAGTGTGAGTGCTGGGGATTTTTTCTGATATTATATATATATATATATATATATATATATACCATCATCCATGCCTACCTGATGGGGTACAGGGTTATCAAAAATAGAGTATTTGCAATTGCTGGTTGGAGCTGATATGAGAGATATTTGTTGAAAGAAATGTTAGTCTAAGCAGGGCCGGTGCTAGGATTTTTAGTTACACAGGCGAAAATGCATTTTGGCGCCCCCAACCCTCATTTAAAAAAAAAAAAAATGCATCTTCACCTGTGTGTCTTTCCTCCCAAGCCACAGGCACACAGGCATCATTTTTCAGTCACACAAAGTCATAGTCATACAGGTACACTGTCATACAAAGACAGCAATAATCATACAGAGACATACAGGCACATACAGTCAGAGACATACAAGCAGAGACATACATGCATACAGAGACATGCAGGCATATAAAGACATACATGCATACAGAGGCATACCGTCATACAGACACATACATACAGACAGGCATACAGAAACATACATACAAAGACATTCAGGCACATACATACAGACATAAAGAAACATACATACAGAGACATACAGGCATGCAGACACATACATACATACATACAGGCATACAAAGACATACACACATACAGATACATGCATGCATACAGACATAACGTCATACAGACACATTCATATAGACAGGCATACAGACACATACATACATACAGAGGCATACCGTCATACAGACACATACATACATACAGAGGCATACCATCATACAGACACATACATACATACAGAAACATGCATACAGAGACATACAGGCATACAGAGACACACAGACACACACATACGTACATACAGAGACATAAAGGCATACAGTTACATACATGCATACAGAGACATATATACAGACATTCAGAGACAAACATACATCCAGTTACATACATGCATACAGAGACATACAGAAACATACGTACAAGACATACAGGCATACGGACACATACATACATACAGAGGCATACCGTCATACAGATACATACATACAGACAGGCATACAGAAAAATACATACTCACACACACACACACACACACACACAAACTCACAGACACATACTCAAACACACACACACTGACAGACACACATGCTCACATGTGCGCACACACACTGACATACTCACACACACCGACAGACACACTCACTCACACACAAACTCATAGACACACTTACACACACACTGACAGACACACATACTGACAGACACACACACACACTGACATACACACTCACACACAAACTCAGACACACTTACACACACACTGACAGACACTCACACTCACATGCACACACACACAGTAATTAATAAAGTAATTAAATAAATTACATTTAAATTTCCCACCCAGCCTCCCTACCTGGAGTGCTGGCGTGGGTCTCTCATTGGTGGTCCAGTGAGGCTGCTGGGAGGCATGCGGCTGAAGTTGATTAGGAGGCGGCGAGGGAGCTCTCTGATCTCTCTGACCGGCTCCCTCGCAGGCTGTTTTCTGATGCCGCGGGAGCCGGAATATGACGTCATATTCCGGCTCCCGCGGCATCAGCAAAAGGCGCGCGAGGGAGCCGGTCAGAGAGATCAGAGAGCTCCCTCGCCGCCTCCTAATCAACTTCAGCCGCACGCCTCCCAGCAGCTCCGGGGATCCAGGAGGTGACCAGGCAGGAGGGAGCACTTCCCTCCTGCCGGTCACTGGAATGTTGCGCCCCCAGAGCCGGTGCGCCCTAAGGCGGCCGCCTGTGCCGCCTTATGGACGCGCCGGCCCTGAGTCTAAGATAAATGTATGTATGTGGCAGTGTATGTCTATAATGTGCATAAATTCCAGCAATGAAATGCCAACACTACATGCAAACACACCTCCGCAGCCAAATGCCAAATTTCTATACAAACACACTCATTCAAATTGAATTTTTTTTATTAGTTTTCAGATAATTATTTCATTACAAAAGCGGAATGATACATGCATACGTACCATCACAAAAATACAAACAAGTGTATTATTAAAGGGTACTTTTTCCAAACAGATGTCATACAGTCGTCATATATTGCTCAGTTTGTTTTGCCTATCATATGCATTGTAATGGTCAAGTGGTGAAATTGGTTATTAATGTGCACCAGGTTTTTCCGGTCTCCTCTTTTCATCCCCTGTACCCCCGGCACTCAACCTCCCCATATGTCATGCAATTTATTGTGTTTGCACCCTTTGTTCTGTACGACTGTTTCTTCATACCTGTAAGTGGCCTCAAATTTACTACTTACCTTAGGGATCCTGCAACTACGGGCTGCAATTAATATGTGGTATATCATGTGTTTTGGACCCTTTTAGAGGGGAACATTCCCAACAAATAGGTGTCAAAAATAGCAGAATTTTGTCAGCAAAAAATGCCATTTTCTTTTTTATATTTAATATTTTTATTTGTGCATAGCTGTTTTGACATACATTATCGGGTGCCCCAATAGCAATCCACGAGTTTCTATTTATGCTTAACGATAGGAGCAGTAAGAAAATCGGCACAGTTTTTTTTTGTAATAGCAATTAACAGGTAACTAATAGCGTAATAGCAGAAGTGAGCAGAATATGTAGCTTGTCACCATTGCCCTGAGCAGTGGGTTGGTGTCAGTGTATAGAGAGAAGAAGTGGCTCTTGAGGAGCCATAGACAGAGAAAGGCATATAGGAGACATGGAAAGTATTGGAAAACATTTTCCTTGCTAATGACTGATGCAGAGGGGTTATTTAACTCAGCTGCTTCTCTCTTATGGCAGCAGGTTTATGTGACAGTCCCCCCTCTGGGTCAACCAACTCCAGTCCATAGCAGAATGGATGTGTCATCCATCGGACGTTCTCCAGCCCCAGGCTTGTTCGAGGGCCGGCATCTGTGTACCACAGACCTGGTTTCTGCAGCAGTCCAAGTCTATTCCCTGCTGGGAGTGATCGGAGGGTCGAGGTGGTGTTCGCCGTGGGGCGCGGGCGATCTTCTGACCTTGTGGGCAATGCGGGGTATGTATGCCCCTTGTGGCTCTCAGCCTGGGAAGGCAAGCTGTAGGTTTGGTGTGTTCCCTCGCTGAAGTGCCGCCTTGAGTAGGTCTCCTCTCAGGCAGTCACGCTGAATTCCCGGCTCCTTTACGCTTGCTTGCCGCAGTAGCTTGGGCGCGATGCTTTAATCGGAGCCAGAAATGATGGAATATGGCATTCAGCTTCTTCCGGATGTCTGCCATGTGGTCTTTGGTGGTTGCTTGCTCGGGACTCACCGAGTTTAATTGCGAGGGAGTGGCATTCGCCATTTTGCAGCGGCTGTATTTTTGCTTAGCGGTCTTGTCTGAGTGGTACGTGTTAGCTTAGTTATTCTAGTAAGCTCTAAGTGGACTGGGTTGACCCCCACCTGTCCAGGGGATACATGTGATACCCTTTTGTGTGTTCTCCTCAAGGTATTAGCCTAGTACCTCCTCTATTGCCTTACAGGTATCAGGTACACACAACAGGGAGTCATCCAAACAATATTTTCTATTACTCAGTATCACTCAGTAGAGAAGGAATAAGTAGAATGCATAAATATTTGTCAATAATAGCCATTTTGATAATGCAGGGAAGATGGAATGTGTCATTCATTGGGCGCTCTGAGTTCTAAAATGTGCAACGTTTTACATCAGTTACAAAATAAAGTAGTTTACTTACACTCATACGCTCAAACTATTTATGCACATACATCAATTATATCTTTAATTTCTCTATTAGATGATTATCCCCACCACAATATCACGATAAACATTTTAGGTTTTCGGATACTAATTCATTTCGTTTGTATGTCCATTCTTTATAAACAGTTGTTGTGGTCGCATACAGAGTAATTGACTCTGAAGGTGTTAAAAAGCATGGCAAGCTTAGCCATGTATACAATGAATGGTGTGACCCTATTCCAGGAAAATAAATATAACTGTTGCCTGGCTTCTGACCCGGCCTGTCTGTATGTTCAGCTGCTGTTTTGCATTATGGCTGTAACTGGGAATAATGAGAGCACCTGTTCCAATAACAAAGCCAATGCATCTCCCATGCCAACTGGCACTGTGTGCCAAGAGGATGACAATTTTTAATTTATTTTTCAACATAATCTTCTGTATGATACATACCATGTGTGAGTGCAGCACAGGAAGGAGGCTATAGCTGTATGACATTCTGCAGCTGTGGAATCTGAACCCAGTGCATATCTTACGAGGCATGCAAGACTTAACCGGCGACTGTGTTAAAGGGCACTTGTTACAGTTTGTCAAAGACATAGCCGGGGAGATGTGTATTCATTTTGCCAAGTGTAGCAGAAGTCAAAGATATGCAGTACCTATTGCCAAGCCTATATGAAATGGATTATATTTTGTAATAGAGACATTAAAACAGTCTATTTTTATTGTATCATGCTTATATTGCAATTAAGAAGGGGTTTAACTGACTTTTCAATTAATCTAGTATTATTATTTTTTCAATATTCACAAATAAGTATTGTTTGTGATTGAGAACAGAATGGACTAATTGTTGTATTAAATGTATTAATTTTCATTTTCGTTTTTTTGGGTTTTTTTTAATGTAAGAGAACATCCTCCAATCTATTAAGTTAGATCTCATTTGGTGGGTGTCTCTTTAAAAAATCGACAATGAATGTCGAAAATATCATTATTTGCAGTTTGCATATATTTCAGTTAAACACAAAAAATGTCTCCAGGGACCGAGCATTCTACAGTGCTCTCTAGTGGCTTGCCTTGTGCCCAACAACTTCTAATGTGCTTCTTTATTTATATTGCTATATGCTTAATAGAGAAACCAGGTTTATAATAATATGATCATAGCTGCAAATGGACTGCTAAGGCAAATGTGATATGGCAAAGTCAGTACTGCACTGAAGCTAGTCTCTTCTCCCACCTCGGTGGCCTTTCACCTTACAGCACAGCTTAACATGAGCCCAGTTTGTTACATTTGGAGAAAATGAGAAAGAAATCAGCATAAGAGATGGCTTCAGTAAAGTAGAGAGAATACGTTACTGTCAACGTAAGTATAACGACCCTACACGCAAAACCTATACTAGCCAAAGAGAGGAACAAAAGTATAGCGACTTGTTATCAGTCTTTAGAGTGGCCGGGCTTAACGCAATTCCTGTAGCAGGCGAAATAGCGAGGTCAAGGAACAAAGGTCAGGGACTCTAGAGGTACACAATAATGATAAGCCGATTCTAATAGTACAGATACTATAAGGGAAGGAAGCTGAAAACAGAGATGATTTAATTTGTGGAGTAAAAGCTTCTTCAGCCAAGGAGAGATCTGACTGCCATTTGGGGGTCAAGAAGGAATTTTTTGTTGCAGAATTGGTGTGCTTTAAAATTGTTTTTTTTTGCCTTCTTTTGGATCAACAACAAAACAGATGTGAGAAAGGCTGAACTTAATGAACTCATGTCTCTTTTCAGCAACTGCTGATGGGTATGGAGTTGGCAAGAAAAGTCTTGGCGGATTGGGAGCGAATGGGCTGCTGAAGGAATGACAGGAAGTAGTTTGCAGGGACAGCATTGGATTTAAAGAAAGGCTTATTAAAGATTTCACTACATTTCATGTGATTGAAGTTTTACTGAATAAAAACATAGCAAAGAATTTAGACTCCTTTAAATGTTTGTTGCCAAGGAAAACTAAAACAACAAAGAAACACTGAATAAAATAACAAATATGAGTACATCATAATCATAAGGGTCAATAAAGGAAATTAAAAAAATACATACTCACTTAAGATTAGATATATTCATTCTAAATAACCTTCCTGTAATCACTTTCCAAAACACTACAGCCTGGATTTAATATTGTTTAAAATGATTTCAAATTATTTCATATTATACAGCATATTTACATTTTGTCATTTTTTTTTTATATACTGATACATTTATTATATGATTTATTTTGCGATATTTTAATATCTGGAAAAAAAATAGTTGAAAAGTTTATCCAGAAATATTAAATCATCTCTAGACTGTAAGTTTGTTTGACCATGTTCCTCCTGAGCCTATTGTTCCTCTTAACATGGTTAAGTTCCCCCTTTTTTAATATTATAAAGCACTATGGAATACGTTGGCGCTATGTTAATGCCAATAATAATAATAATAATTTGAAAAGCTTAGCCAACAATATTAAATTGAGGCCTATATTTATATACACTGCACATCCGGCTTTAAACGAACACTATGGGGTCAGGATCACAAACTTGTATTCCTGACCCTATAGTGTTAAATAGTAAAATCTTACTTGTATTCAAGTCTGCAGCTGCTGCTTCTGTCTGTAAATACTGCCTTTTATCTGCCGACATCATCAGAAGTGATTCCTTTGAGTCATTTACAATGCTTTCCCATATGATTGTCAAGGAGGCAGATCAGGGACAGAACCAGTACAAGTCAAGCAAAGCCCTGGACTGTTAGGGGGTACTTGAGGACTTGGTTAGGAACCACTGATGTAGAGGATGGAGGCACTGAATGGCAGTCCTGCTCACTGTGCAGCACTGCACCAGGAAGCACTTCTAGTAGCCACCTGAGGAGTGGCCAGTGGAGGTATCCCTAGGCTGTAATGTAAACACTGCATTTTCTCTGAAAATACAGTGTTTACTGCAAAACGTCTGAAGGGAATGATTATAATTAACATGAGAAATACAATCAGTTGTAGTTGTTCTGGTGACTATAGTGTCCCTTTAAGGAATGCAAAACACTGGCTCATGTCTTTTAAGTATTTATCTATTAGTTTGCTAGTGATATCATTCACATAACAATAAAATTCAGCATTATATATAATATAAGACAAACCTTACAAACCACACATTTGTGAATTAAAGGTCCACCTCAAATGTAGATATCAAAGTGTTATTTTTGCATCAACGACGAATTCTGATTTCCTAGGTGTTATGCCTTTTTTTTGCATCTGACTTTTTCCGAGCGGCTTGTTCATGATATTTATTATGAAAGCTGCTCTGTGATGGGGCAGCAGTAATGTACTCTTTCCTAATTAGGTTGAGCTACTCATATTCTTCCCATAGCAATGTAATAAAGTGTTGTAAAATGTAATGGAGTATATTTATTTCCATCTTTCTTTCTTGGAATGTTGGGAAGGAGGCAGAGTTCCACCAATATTTAACATTTCCCCCCAGTTATTTTTACAGCTGAGTTGTATCCTGTCCATTACATTTGACCTGTATGTAGTTGACAACTAATTCTTCTAGCCTGAGCTCATGTAAATATACCTCGATCCTGGCTTAGGATACTGAAAACATTTCATGCTCTGAGAATTATGATATTCTTTCTGCCTGCAAGTACAATGAGACTTTGTTTTGGATAATGTCACACGTATAACTTTCTAGTTTCAGTGTTTCACTTCAGTAAAAGCTGTGGCCTGACCCCAAAATGTTGTAGTCAAGTCTTATTTATGAGTAGGACCAGGGCCGGTGCAAGGATTTTTGGCTACACAAGCGAAGATGAATTTTGCCGCCCCCCCACACACAAATAAGATGTATCTTTAGCAGTGTCTCATATCCAGCCTTTTGAAATCCCCATGTAGTGTATTGTACCCCCCTTTAGTGTGTCTTACACCCCCTTGTATGTCTCTTACAACCCCCATGTGTATCTCCTCCCCCCCCCCAGCCCCTTTGTGTGTCTTTCTTTCCCACAGCCCTTTTCTGTGGGTCTCTCCCCTCAGCCTGTTTTTTGTGTGTCCCTCTTCCCCTCAGGCTCCTTTGTGTAACTTTTCCCTCCCAAGCCATATAGACATAGATATATAGCTACACACACACACAGGCACATAGTCACAGAAATATGCAGGCACACAAACAAACAAACACAGCCATACAGGCACACAGTCATACAATCAACACATACAGGTACACAGACATACAGTCATACAGACACACACACACACACAGACATGCAGACACTGGCATATAGATAAATAAAAACACAGTTATACAAACACAGACATACAGAGACATGAAGATGCAGGCATACAGAGACATAACGAACAATGCATACAGAGACATATATACACAGACAGTCACACAAAGATATACAGAACAAGGCATACAGAGACATATGGATACAGTCATACAGCGACATACAGGCATACAGGGACATTCAGAAACACACGGACACAGTCATATAGAGACATACAGACACAGACAGACAGTCATACAGAGACATGCAGACAGGTATACAGAGCAGGGGCAGATCCAGAACCTAATATTGGGTGTGGGGGGGGGGGGGGGGAGAGGTGGTAGTGAGTTTTAGTGGGGTAATAGGGGCTCTTATTAAGGAGTTAAGGGCTGTAGTAGGGGGACAGGGGCTGTAGTTGAGAGTTAGGGGCTGTAATTGGGGGCTTAGGAAATGTAGTGGGGAATTGGGGCTGTAGTAGGGGGTTAGGGACTGAAGTAGGTTGATGGCTGCAAGTGGGAACAGGGGCTGTAGTGTGGGGGATATGGGCAGCAATTTGGGGGAGAGGGGCTGTAGTGGGGGTAAGGACTGTAGTAAGGGAATAGGGGCTGTACTGGAGCTATGGGGTAAAAGGGAGTGGAAGGGATGTGAAGTAAGGGAGTTAGAGGCTGTAGAAGGGAGTATAGGGGCTGTGGTGGGAGCAAAGGGGCAATGTGGTTGGAAATGGGCAGTAGAGGGGGACACAGGGGCAGTATGGTGTTGGCACAGGCTGTAACGAGGGACACTGAGGCAATAAAGTGGTGTCACAGGGACAGTATGGTAGGGGGTAAATGGGAAGTAGAGGGGGGGACAGGGGCTGTTGAGGCGTGTGAAAGGGGGGCAGAGGCAGGGGGCAGGGGCTGTAGAGGGAAATAGAAGTGCTGTAGAGGGGCACATGGGGCAGTAGAGGGGGCAGGGGCTATTGAGGGGCTGTAAAGGGGGCAGGGGTAGTATGATGGGGCAGGGGCTATAGAGGTGGCAGGGGTAGTATGGTGGGGGCAGGGGCCATAGAGGTGGCAGGGGTAGTATGGTGGGGGCAGGGGGGAGTATGGTGGGGCAGGGGGGAGTATGGTGGGGGCAGGGGGGAGTATGGTGGGGGCAGGGGGGAGTATGGTGGGGCAGGGGGGAGTATGGTGGGGCAGGGGGGAGTATGGTGGGGCAGGGGTAGTATGGTGGGGCAGCGGGAGTATGGTGGGGGCAGGGGGAGTATAGTGGGGGCAGGGGGAGTATAGTGGGGGCAGGGGGAGTATAGTGGGGGCAGGGGCTGTAAAGGGGGCAGTATGGTGGGGGCAGGGTCTATAGAGGGAAATAGAAGTGCTGTAGAGGGGCACATGGGGCAGTAGAGGGGGCAGAGGCACTATGGTGGGGCAGGGGCTATAGAGGGGCTGTAAAGGGGGCAGGGGTAGTATGGTGGGGCAGTTTGGAGGGGTAGGGGCTGTAGAGGGGGCAGGGACTATAGAGGTGTCAGGGGTAGTATGGTGGGACAGGGGCTATAGAGGTGGCAGGGGAGTATAGTGGGGGCAGGGGCTATAGAGGTGGCAGGGGAGTATAGTGGGGGCAGGGGCCGTATGGTGGGGGCAGGGGGAGTATAGTGGGGCAGGGGGAGTATAGTGGGGGCAGGGGGTGTATGGTGGGGGCAGGGATAGTATGGTGGGGGCAGGGATAGTATGGTGGGGGCAGGGGGAGTATAGTGGGGGAAGGGGGAGTATAGTGGGGGCAGGGGGAGCAGGGGGAGTATAGTGGGGGCAGGGGCAGTATAGTGGGGGCAGGGGCAGTATAGTGGGGGCAGGGATAGTATAGTGGGGGCAGGGAGAGTATGGTGGGGGCAGGGGGGAGTATGGTGGGGGCAGGGGGAGTATGGTGGGGGGCAGGGGGAGTATGGTGGGGGCAGGGGCTGTAAAGGGGGCAGTATGGTGGGGGCAGGGTCTATAGAGGGAAATAGAAGTGCTGTAGAGGGGCACATGGGGCAGTAGAGGGGGCAGAGGCACTATGGTGGGGCAGGGGCTATAGAGGGGCTGTAAAGGGGGCAGGGGTAGTATGGTGGGGCAGTTTGGAGGGGTAGGGGCTGTAGAGGGGGCAGGGACTATAGAGGTGTCAGGGGTAGTATGGTGGGACAGGGGCTATAGAGGTGGCAGGGGAGTATAGTGGGGGCAGGGGCTATAGAGGTGGCAGGGGAGTATAGTGGGGGCAGGGGCCGTATGGTGGGGGCAGGGGGAGTATAGTGGGGCAGGGGGAGTATAGTGGGGGCAGGGGGTGTATGGTGGGGGCAGGGATAGTATGGTGGGGGCAGGGATAGTATGGTGGGGGCAGGGGGAGTATAGTGGGGGAAGGGGGAGTATAGTGGGGGCAGGGGGAGCAGGGGGAGTATAGTGGGGGCAGGGGCAGTATAGTGGGGGCAGGGGCAGTATAGTGGGGGCAGGGATAGTATAGTGGGGGCAGGGAGAGTATGGTGGGGGCAGGGGGAGTATGGTGGGGGGCAGGGGGAGTATGGTGGGGGGCAGGGGGAGTATGGTGGGGGCAGTATGGTGGGGGGCAGGGGGAGTATGGTGGGGGCAGGGGGGAGTATGGTGGGGGCAGGGGCTGAAGAAAGGGGCTGAAAAAAAAAAGTTTTGATTTAAAAAAAAAAAAAAAAAAATGCTACAAGTTCTTCCCCCACCCCCTCCCAGAGACTTACCTTGGTCCAGGAGGGAGAACCTTATCCCTGGTGGTCTGCTGGGACAGGCTGCACTGGAGGCTGGAGCTGCAATCAGGACCGCTGGGGAGTCTGGGAGCAGTAGAAGTCCCGCCCCCTTCTGACATCATCAGAGGAGGACGGCTGACTTCACTGCCAGGCTCCTGCTGTGTGCTGGCTGCAGGGAGAGAGGTGAGATTAAAAATCCGAGTCTCCAGCCAGAGGCAGGGGATTCGGATTTTTGCGCCCCTCTTCTCTGGCGCCCTAAGGCGGCCGCCTGTGCCGCCTTATGGACGCGCCGGCCCTGAGTAGGACTCTAGTTTGACTTGGAAAACACAGGTGATACCTAGTTACGACATTTTTTTTATTTCTCTAACAACTGTAATTTAAAATAAGACCGTAGTCTTTTTACTTTGGAGCTGCTCATAGTAAACATAGAACCTCCGGCACTGTTCAAAAATGATAATTAATACAGTACTCTTTTGTCTGTACTGTTTTTATTTAAGTAGGATTTGGGAATATGTATATTATGTTTCTTGATCCTGATATATTTTACAGTTTTACATACACGCTGATTAATTTATTAGTATGATAATGTTCTCATTGTACTATTTTTTTTTCTATGATTAGTTTTTCATTTTCTTTCTATTTTTTGTATTCTGAGCGGGGACCCACCGAAGCGCAGGCTTATTGAGCTGTTGTCCATTCTCCCCTCTCTTGCTACTTGTTTTTCTCTCCTTAAGTTTAAAGGGCAATCCAGACGTGGACCCCTTGCTCACAGTGCCTAGGTTGGTATTGACTATACCCCACTGATGATACCTTAACGAGGTTGAAACTATTGTCTGGCGTTGCTGTATCTCTCGTGCAGAGGGAACTTGCTGGCATTTCGGATCTGGACTGCCCGTATGGGTGGGACCAGTCTGATATGCTTCAGATATGTTCTCTCTGTAATGGCACAAGATGAGCTAAAACCAGCTTGAGAACTGAGTGGGGACCCACTGAAGCGCAGGCTAATTGAGCTGTTGTCCGTTCTCACCTCTCTTGTTTTTCTCTATTTTTTCTATTCTTTCTATTTTATATAAAAAATATATAATAATATAAATTATAATATTACCCCTCATTTCTCCTTGATGTAAGGAAATATAGTACCAGCTGGAAAATATTTCTGTATATCTACCATTATCTCCTATATAGATAGTGGTAATAATGTCACAGATCCGTTTTCAAAAAACCCAAAACATGTATTATTTTTATAAGCTATTTGAAGTTTGCAATATCATATCTTTGAAGCTTTCCTGTTCAGTCCCAGTCACCAATATTCAACATTTTAGTTTTGTTTAATTATCAGATAACTGTAAATTGGAAGTCAGTTCATGCAACTTTACCTTCCTAATTTGAAATTATATAAATGTTTTAACAAATCCTCTTAAGAACAATTGCATTTTTACTTACCCCAGCTGGTTCAGATTCCCCTGATCTTGCAGTCACAAGACTTCCTCTGTGGCCATGTTCTTGCCCGATCTTCTGTTTTCTGGCCCTGTACTTTGCCAGTCTTTGCTCCATTCAATATATCAGCCTCCTGTACCTATGACATTTGACTTCAACCCCTTCAATCCTTACAAGCAAATACAATACAAACTATTATGGAAAAGCGCCACCTACATTTTAATACGAATTTCCTTCCATTGAGACAGGTTGTGGAAAAACAAGACTACTTGTAGGTTTAAACATTACCTGGTTCCACATTAGTGGAATGGAACTCCTATCCGAAAAAAAGTATAGTGTTGCAATTCTGTCATTCTCCCCCTTACTAGCCAAGCAAAATATTAAACTCACTCTTCCAAACGATTGATCTCAGATTTTTTAATCAGCACCCAAACCATGTCATATACAGTAATTCCTTATTACATTGTGTTAGGATGAAGTTGGCATTGATTCTATATACCAGGGGTGGTAACCTTTGGCACTCTAGATATTGTGGACTTCATCTCCAATAATGCTCTTAGAGCCATAATGATGGCAAAGCTACAGGGGAGGTGCAGGTGGAGTGCCTGCTATATACTCTCAAAATGAATGAAAACTAATTGAAACATAGACTTCGGCCACAGCAAAAATACAGACAACTTCTCTTATCTGTGACTTTTTTCTACTAGTTTTTATGTTCATTTGGTAGGGGGGCAAAGGTTGCAACCCAACTTGTAAGTATTAAGTCAAGACTTGTATACAAAGAATCAGTTATAAATGAGGGCATTTTGTGTCTGTTGGGTTGGACATGTCAAGTCAAGTTATTGGCAAAAATGATGGCCCAGATTGTATCTAACTCAAACACAGAGACTCATTGGCTGTCTTTTGTTAGAACGAATGTGCACTGACGTTTTTTTTACGGGCATAGTACAACTCTTCATTTATTGGAAAAATCTAACAAAATTCAAAGTATGATTATTTTCACCCTGAAGTCGTAATTCCAAAGCAGCTCTTCACTGGCGCCATTTACCAGTTATGAGGGGAAATCAAGTTCATTCATTTGCCATAAATGAAAAATGCGAATCACAGTCTAGTCGTGCATTAATATAGATCGGCTGCCTGGTTACAGAAAAAAAGTAGCATTCTGTTTAAACTTCTGTGTTCTTAAAGTAGGAGTACCGTAACTAAATATTGGGATTTCATAATCTTTAGAGATCTACTAAAGTGCGAGACCTGTGGATAAATTAATTTCTTTAGCTAAAGTTAATGAAACTGGCCAAGTTTCCAAAACAACTTTCTGGATATACAGTGTATGCCAACATATAAACTCCAGTCCCATTCCATCAGTATTATACTTAATTATGGAAAAAGACCCTTGCTTTACAGGCTGTGAGAGAAATGAACAAGTTATTTTATGGGAATGTTTTTCTAAGTCTGGTGGGATTTTCCCTTTAAGCAGCAGCAATACTGTACAGTGACCAAGCCTTACAGTCCTCCGAAATCAAAGTCAGTTTTTCATTTTAGTCTCGTAATTCTTTAGAGATTCATACTGGTGCAGCTTATGTGCGTTGGCTGCTTTTCAAAGTGGAAATCTATGAGAAAATATTTTGCCTCTTTCGCATATAAGACGTTTGTCCAATTTAAGGATTAACCATACAGTAAATTGTATTCCGTGTAATTAACCAGGGCATTTTGCTACTTTGAAATCATCCTCCAAACACGTTTCTTTTTTTTTTCTGTGGTGTGTCCAATTTCTTTTTAGAATCCATTATGCAAGATATTTGTAAAACAAACTATTTTTTTTAAGGTGGATTATATTATCTTGTGTTATAATGTTTACAATTATTTCTTTAAGACAACTTCATACAAGGTTTGGTACATGTGAGGTACATCTAAAAAAGGCTGTTTTAGATACAAAGTATGTGAATGAAATATTTCCATAGTATGTATTATTTATGGTTTATAGATGACAGCTCACCCTCAACCTGTGTTAAGGAGTATTTAACTTTGTTATTCACTAAATATCGGTAACATTTGGTCAAGCGGAAATGGACACGCCAGACCCATAAAGAACTTTAGCTTTCTGAAGTGCTTTATGTGTGAAGTGTGTCCTTTTTTTATTTTACAAAAAGTGCAGATTTCAATAGAAATCAGCACTTTTATAAGTGAACCTTGTTACCCCCCTCTGGCTGTCAGTCAGACAACCAGTCCTGTTAGTTCCTGGTTTGTTTAACTCAACAGGCAAGCAATTGCCCAAATCACCTGCCTTGCAAAGAGTTCTCATTGAGCTGCATTGGGATGTCTGTGATTGGACAGCCACAGAAAGTGTGGGCGGAGTTAGAAGGGGAGGGCTTACAAAGGCTTCAGACAAGAGAGCTAAAGGTTTTGCAAGCTGTTTTTAGTTATAACCTCGATGGAAACATGCATAACTAAATTAATGCACCGGCAAATCTACTAAATAGTCAATATTTGTATTACTTGGGCAGTAGAGTGTCCCTTGAAGTCATCCGTTAATAATATAATTTTGTCAACTCTCTCTATTTTTATTTTAGTTCAGTGAATTCTATCACTGTGATAAAAAATAAAATAAAAAAAATGCTACGACAGCAGACAGCCTTCTGCATTGCTTATAAAGATATATGTTTATTTTTCTTCAAGATCAGTTGAGGAATCCAAGCAGGAAATCAGAAATAAACTGAGAAAGAACACACCGAACATGCTTCTTAAAAGAAACAAACACACATAATGATCTTGATAATATTTTATCATTCTAGCCCATACCAGAATCTTCAGGAGAGAGAAAACGTCAACCTTGTCATCACGAAATTAATAGAGAACAAGTTAAATAAATATACAGTGTGTGTTGATAATGCTATTGTTTTTTTGTTACAACAGAGGGAGTATATTTTACTTTTCCAAATATTGCAATGAGATATCCCCCTGGGTGAATAACTGAATAGTCTTTCATGGATGCAACGAATCTCTGTAGAACCTTCGTTATAGCATTCATTATCCTGTGGTGTTGCAGAACACACAACCATCATTGATTGCGTGTTTTACTACTCTTGCAGTAAAGAACAATATTATTTTATTTTGCTAGTGAAGCGCCTTTTGTTCTTATTTCAAGGGGGTGACCTTATGTCATCTGTACAGCCCGTGGCATGAAAAGTTCCCCCAAGAGATCATCCCTGTGACCTTGAATATATTTATATAGAGTAATCATAGCGTCTTGTAGGCGTCTCTTTGTAATGTAAACAAACAGAATTCATAAAGTCTTGCCTCACAGCTGAAATCCCCTCATTTGAGCTTTTTTTATCTTTTTTTTAGTTGTCTGTACTTGGTCTTTGTTTTTTTATGTTATGTTTTCAGTGGTTTCATCCACAAAATAAGACTCCAGGTCTTTGTTTTGATGACTCCAAATGCCTCTTTTTTTCATTTAATATAAAATATACGTGTTATATATATATATATATTGCACATATAAAGTAATTATCGGTTTAAACTTCACTAAAGGGGCCTCTTAACCACTACAGCTCTGCTTAGTTGGTTATGCTACCAAGAGGCCTCTGGGCACATTCGCCCATTTTGTTCTCAAGGTTGTTGGGAGCAGATTGATAACAAAAGCAACACTCTTTGGGAAAAACATGATGGATCATTCATAATGTGTCACCACACCAGTTGTAACATTTACTCATACCAATACTGGGAGATCTGTCTTTGGATACCACACCAGACATACTAAACGTTACTAAATGTGAAACTATTTTTACCCTTCCAATGTAACCAATGGGAACAGGCTCTAGCCCCAGTCATTATCTCCCTAGCAGGTACCTAACATAATCACCTGTCTTCAGACCAGGCTATATCCTTCTTGCTATAATCTCTGCCTTCCTGACTATAAAAGGGAACTTTTAATATTATGTTTACCTCCCGTATTTAACAAAATACGTGTTTCTGAAAAATAATATTACATAGAAATCCACATCTCTCTTTTTACTTCGTACCTGGAACTATGTGCCTCCTCCTTGACTTCCTGTCAATCACTTTTCTGTCATGTAACAACGTACGTGGAAGAAGGGGAATGTCAGTGAAATGTGTACCCTGGCAGTCAGCATGGAGAGCATATAAAGTGGTGGAAGGAACAAATCAATGTTTGTGTCTCCTCATTCAATGTGATTGTGCCCTGGCTCTGCCGGGACTGAACTGAATTGCTATGCCAATACCAAATACAAAAAAGGAGTATCACATTGAAAAAATTAAAACATGTTAAAGGGGATTTTCAACGTTTTATCGAATGGTCTAACTTCCAGGGATGTGGCGGTTTTCAGTTCAGTAATAAATGTGAAACTGGTACATCTCTTCTCACAATGAGTTGACAAAATGCAGAAGATAAATTTCAGGACCATCATATTACCATATATAGGTTCCAAATCTGCAATGACGGGTTTGCTTAAATCTATGACTCGCAGGAAGAATGCCAATGTCTAGTTTTATATAAGCAAAATAGGTATTTGCTGCACTTTCCAAAACACTTAAATGGACTCTATAGGCTGGGTGCAGTGTTTCTATCATTTAACCGAGCAATGTAAAACGTTGTTTTCTAGAAATTCCAATATTTTTATTGCAGGGTTAAATTCATCTCCAGTAGCTATCTTCCTGACAGCCACTAGATGTGCTTCCACTGCAATAACCGGGTCAAACTTGGTTCTTCATTCAAATGCTTCTCATAGAGAGTATTTGATCAGACAAGCGTACTGTTTTGAAGGGCATGAGTATCATGTCCCCAGTGCTTCTTTATGAGACGCATTGGTTGGATGAGAACGTGGAAGACATCAGCAGGCTTACTGATAAAAACAGAAGCAGAGCGTGCGTAAAATATATTTAACAGAACATTTTTAACATCAAAGTGGACAGAGGTCTCAGAGATAGAAGGTAACTTATAGACTGAAAAAGCGATTAGCATTTTCAAGGGCCTTAGGTTCCCATAAGATTTAATATGATAAACATGCCACAAGTAGAATCTGTAGTTTGTGCAATGGATGTGATGAGTTGTAATGAATTAATTAGGTTATTTTTGTGAACATTCTTTTTTCACTATACTACCGCCCTGTCATTTGCAGATAACTTGCAAAGTCGTTTGGCTGCTAAGATGCAGTATCATTGATCTATTAAATTTATTTCATATCTAGGATTTTTTCACCTAAACAGTGCAACGTCATAATGAATTGAAAACCAAATGCCATAATGTATGCCAAAATAGAGATGTTATAAATACATTGTGGATTTGGAGACTTTTTCCATATTGGCTTCTGTAGCTCAAATTTTACTATTTGGATTTCAATTCACTAAAGCTGGCTGTTTAGTTAATACATCCCTAGTGATATTTGGAAGATTTAGCCAATGATCATAGCATCTTTTATTAATATTCAGTGCAAGGCTGAGCCTATTGTAGGCTACTATGGGCTTCACCAGCTGCTGTAAGACTTCATTATCATGTGTCACTAATATGAATAAATGTTGCTATTGTTAAATTGCTTCTTTGAGCTTTATAGGAGAGGCTAAAATAAGTATAAAGAAGGAGTGAAATACGAGCAGTGCTGAAATACTAAGAATGTGACATTAAGATACTCTCATTGCTTCACAATAAGCGATTGTAAATAGATGAACCCCACATCTATAGGAAGGAACGTCTAAGGGGATTTCTCTTACACAAATCCACACATATCTACTATTAAGCATCACCCTGATTTAGTTCATTGCATCAATCCATCAATAAAGAAGATACATTGTTTCACCTGATTAACAGGTATGAGGGAATATCGGAGGTATTAATAGAGTCTAATTGACTGGGCATTTTTTTTGTGAATGTGACAGCTGGCCGGCAAGCACTGGTCAGTCGCCACATGGTTGACCATCATTAATTTAGCCCTGCGTTTGAAGCATTGGTAACCTTCGTTTTCCTTCTTTGGTTATCTTTGTGATATTTTAAAAACAATCATATTTCAACATGAAGAAGCAAACTAAATAAAGTAGCACTAAAATACACTAAATGGTCCACCTTTTGTATTATAATGTCTGTACTCTCAAAGAACTGCTCCTATTGTGAGTGATTTATTTAAGTTACTTAAGATTAATCTATAGACCCATTATTTTTTTCAGAAAAAGCTAAAGAAAAAAAACAAACAACCTACCTCCAACTTGGTAAGTCAAACTCAAAAAGTATTGCAGTGCCCCAAGCATACCACCCCCTCCTCTGTTATGTTACACACCCTCCAATGGCTCTGTGTGGGATGAGGTATGTATCCTGAGGGGGCACCATGTTTTCTTAGCAATCAGCTGTTCTCCTCTGAGAATTTTTGGCATTCCTATTGCAACGATTTAGGGTACACTCTTTTATTTGATAACTGGCTTTATAAAGAGTTTCGCAAATCTTTTAAATAAAACTGAAATCTGGAGCCAAACCAAACCAAACATGTAAAAATAAATAGAAAGGTGAGTCCTTTTTTCATATGAACAGCCCTTTGTGTTGGATTGACTGTAGTGAGATTTAAGGAGTCCTGACTTGTTGAACGAGAAAATGGAATGTTAGATGTAGGACAGCCGGTCAGGTGAATTGCTCGGGAAGGTTCTAACCTAACTGCATACTTACCTTGCCAAACCCTGAAAGTTTGGTAATACAGCTCTTAAAAAATTCTTCACCCACTCGAAAAAGGTTCCGGTGCATAACTTGCTGCTAGGATATTTATAAATAAATATGTCTAGATAAATACACGCCTAATTTAATATGGATTGTTATATGCTGCCAAGGTAATGTGTAGACATTGCATAACGATATCAAGAAAGAATAAAGTTCACAGATGCATTGCGTCCTCAATTTATTTTCTTATAAACAGCAAATGTGAGGCAAAGTTCTGAAAGTGTAGCATTCAGCAATGAAGATATGATTTTGTTCCAAAATGATTTCGACAATTTTAGAACTTTGCTACGGGTCAAAGAGACACATTTGGTTTTCATAATTCACTATGGAAAAACATAGCTTCCAGGAGGATTTTTTACTTTTTTTTTTCAAATAAGAAGGCAGATAAGGTTCTAAAGGGACAATTTGGGCAGCATAATTAGTATGTTGTCCATGGGACCTATTCTCTCACCCCTTACCAGCCATCATGGCTTCCCCTCCACTCAGCTTAGTAGGGTTCCCTAGATATTGTGTCTTATTTTTTTTCTCTAAATCTCATAGGATAAAGTGGACACTGTACCCTAACGTGTATCTGTCATGAAGAACCCGAATTGAGCATGCTGTTAATCAGACTTATGAGATCCATCCATCCATCTCTCAATCTGTCTGTCCATCCATCAACTTATCTATCCATCCATCTGTCAACGTGTCTGTCAATCCATCCATCCCTCCATATATTTATAAAAATTGCATCCCTAATAGAAAGGAATTAAAGGCTCATGTTTTTTTAACATTTCTACAGGGATGATGAAGAGAAAAATTGAGCATTTGACTTTTCTTCTCAGTAGAGGAAATATAATGTAGAGGATGATTAGGTCCGTGTTGGTTCCTCCCTCCCTCCCTTGGGTAGACCCTATGGTTTCTGGCCTCATTTAGTCACAGTGGCGGGGCTAGTGAGTGGAAGCCTAGGAAGAAAAGAGTCCCTGGTGTAGTTACAGAAGAGTTAAGGACACTGGTTGATTGGTTACAAGTTGGTTGGTTATAAGTTGGTTGCTTACAAAGTTAGTGTTATGTTGGTGGGTTTCAAGCCTGTGGGTGGCTCAGAGCCTTAGTGGAATAGGTGTATCCAGGTATTCCCCTACCAGGAGGCGATTCATTTATGTTGCACTTTAATTGTGTACATTTATGTTGAGTTGTCGTTATATTGTTATAATAATGTTTACAATATGGGTTATTGCCTTATTTATGATGTATGGGATATGTATTGTTGACCCGTGGTAAGGTGGGAGCGGGCAATGACTTTACATGTTTCAGTTTATATATTTTGAAGTTATTATTAATATTATATTATTTATTAAAGCTGTGGACATATTGACCCACACAACACGAGTGTCTGCGTTTGATTGGGTCTCAGGTGGGGTGTGGGTTGTTAGTGTACATCTCCTCCTGCCCATATGGCGACAATACACCTGTCAAGATATGTCTTCCAGCAAATAATTTGAGAGTGTCTGATATTTTAAGATGTAGTTTGTGACACTCCTTTTCATGGGAAATCAAATTCAGACATACGTAATAAAGTGAACGCCAAAACATGTATATTTTTTTAATTACAGATGGTCAACAAATTTTCCTTCATAGGAGCAGTGGTGAAAGAAATTCAATTAACCGATAGAAGATGTTTCTGTTTCTTTATTCAAACCGCCTCCCACACATAAGATAAGATAAAGCACAAAAATTAATAATGGCTACAATTTAATATTTTTGAATATGCTTTTCAAATGATTTACTATTTTTGGAAAAACATTTAAAACGATTTCATATTTTGAAAATTGTTTTTTTTTTTATATACTAAAACTTTTTATATATATATTTTTGATAATCTAATACTTAAAAAAATCCAAAACATTCTTAAATGTGGCAATCGGTGGAGGTTGGTGCATAGGAGCAGTAGGAGAAATCACCCCCATGCTCCCAGTTTTCTTAAAAAATAACTATTGTGATAAGGACTAACTTTAAGTTAATGTTAAGGGCCTCAAGGGCCTTGGCAGATGCCCTTTCATGAGGGGCCCAAGAGGTGGCCGGTTGGCCACCTCAGGGTCCCTCTGAGGCTTTCAGATGCTCATGTTGCAGACGGGGGGAGGCGCAAGGGAGCACTGTCCTCTGAGCTCTTCCTGCTCGGCTCCCTTGCTAGGAGTTGGAATCTGATATCACTCCGGCTCCCGGCATCACTAAGCGGCATGCGATGGAGCTGAGCAGGAGGAATACAGGTCCCTCTCTGGCTCCACCGTGCACCTGTCTGCCTGCCTGCCCACTAAACTCAAGAGGCAGGAGATTGCTCAGAGCACCTGCCTTGCCAAGACTTCTCATTGAGCTGCATTGGGAAGTCTGTGATTGGACAGTCACAGAAAGTCTGGGCGGGGTTAGAAAGGTAGGGCTTTCAAAGCTGCAGGCAAATGTAACTCCACCCAGACTTTCTGTCACTGTCCAATCACAGACTTCCCAATGCAGCTCAATGAGAAGTCTTGGCAAGGCAGGTGCTCTGAGCAATCTCCTGCCTCTTGAGATTAGCTCTACTGAGCTAAATAACCAGGAGGTAACAGGAACGGTTGTGTGGTTGACGGCCAGGGCCGTGTAACAATAATTTTTTAAGAAGCCGTAAATTTCTGTGGAAATCTGCAATTTCTCTAAAATGAAAAAAGAAAGAGGATACACTTCTCACACATAAAACACTTCAGCAAGCTAAAGTGCTTTATGTCTATGGAGTGTATTATGCTTCATATTTCCAAGATTAATGTGATGGACAATATAAATAAAACTATGTGGGAGGCAGAGGACGGAAATTTACTGGGAAAGGCAAAACAGTTTGTAGATTATTTTGTGGCTCAATGTAATTGGGATTCACACACAGCTTTATAACAATGAGTTTAATTAGCCGTTTGCTTTTGACATTCTCTCAATATAATATTTATAAGAATACAGTTATAAGTATGGGGGCTTACCCTTAGTATGTATAGTTGCATGCATATCATTTAGCACATTGGGAAAATCAGCACATTGTAGACATATCCAGAACCCAATCCAAACCTTGGTTGATCCAAGTCTAAACAAAACTTAATATTGATATATAAACCATCTAGTATATTCTTGGACTTTTAAAGCTCAAGTATTTTATGTTAAAAAAGCGAATCCTTGATATACAGATTTTATTTTGCGGTGAATGTGGCTTTGGTCGTTGAAAGAATTACAACGTAAGATGGGTATTTTTTTTTTAGAGCGAAGAATAAAACACTGTACTAAATGTTTGAAATGACATTTATACAAAGTGATGTCAGTGCAAGATATTATTCAAGAAAAACCTTCAGTGAGCATTCAGCTTTGGCGTAGTATCCTGTAAGTATGCTAATGTGTTCTTTTATTCAGTTTCTAGATTGCTCAAAGTCTCCTTGTATTCGAAAATCCATGGTACTCCCACTACAAAAATTAGCATTAATTAAAGCATAGATTACATTCAGAAAATATATTTAAAGCGGGTATGATTAATAAAGAACTTCTGTTTTATTGCTTTTTCCGAAAGACACTTGGGTACAAAAAATGAAAGAGCGTGTCAAGCATGGGATTTCAATCACTTGCCTTCATCCTGAATAGTATGATTTGATGGATTTGAAAATGGGACAAATTATACTCTTCCAAGATGACAAGCTGTACAAAAATAAAAATACAGTACGATGAGTAAAAAAATGTTTAAATAATATCTCCTAAATAGTCTTGTTTTTTTGTTTTTTTTAAATATGCAAATTTAAACTCTAGCAAATTAAATAATTCTCTAAACGCTTTAAATATTTGCATCTAATTTTACAAATTTGGGAAGAAGACAACCACCAAAACGGAATATATGTGATTTTTAGTGGGGATTATAAATACATTCTCACAATTTTATCCTGTACACGCAGGGCGATCCTGGAGTCATTGATGCCTTTGTATAATAATATTTTTGGTGCCCTCCAGGTGGGCATTGCTATATTGCTCACTCCTCCCATTCACAAACATAATACACTCACACCCATTTTCTATGGAAACCACCCCATCTGTTTGGGTCTCGGCTTGGGAGTAAGCAATGGGGGCTCCGCTGCAGCACTAGGTGGGAGCTGCATCCTTAGTGCCTCCACCCTAGTCAACAGTTATTCTGTATTAGTATTTGCTATTCATTTTGTCAGTTTAATGTTGGATGCCTTTTTAACTCATGTTTATTAAAATAGGGCTTGACAAATTTGCATTGAATCCAGGAGCCAGCTAAAATAGTTAGAAGCCAGATTTTTTTAAAAACTTACATAGCTTTATATTCAACGACAAAAATACAATTCTTAAAGGGACACGATAGTCACCAGAACCACTACAGCTTAATGTAGTGGTTCTGGTGTCTATAGCCTGTCCCTGCAGGCTTTTCAATGTACACACTACATTTTCAGAGAAAAGGCAGTGTTTACATTGCTTCCTAGTCACACCTCTAGTGACAGTCATTAGCGCGCTCTGCATGGAGTCACTGAATGATTCCCAGAGAGAGATGCATTGATTAAATGCATCTCTATAAGGAGATGCTGATTGGTGCAGTGTTTTGCAGCCAATTCTATGGGAAATCATTGGATTGGCTGAGATCATCAAGCTTGATGATCTCATCCAAAGAGGCAGGGCCAGTCGAGGGGAGACCAGCACGGCATGGGAAAAAAAGGTGGGCAAATGGAAGGGGTCTGGTAACGTAAACACACACGTCATGACACACACACACTATGACAGACACACACACATACCATGACAGACACACACATGTACCATGACAAACAAACACACACACACACACACACACCATGACAGACAGACATACACTCCCACACACCATGAAAGACAGACATGCATTCCATGACAGACAGACACACACACATATACCATGACAGACAGACACACACACCATGACAGACCCATACACTCACACTATGACAGTCATACACTGACAAAGACTCACACATTATTGCTTGTATTGACACCTGTGGGGTCCAGTGGGCGACCAGCTGGGGGATAGCGCAGTTGGGCGGCATGCTGGGGGATCATGCAGGTGAGCAGCAAGTTGGGGGATTATGGAGGCAGACATCATTTTCCGGCCCCGGTCTCACTAAGCGACAAGCGCGGGAGCAGAGCAGGGTCATCACAGGTTCATCACCCGCCAACTATTCGCGTAGCTAGCCACCTGCCTCCATAATACCCCAACTTGCAGTCCGCGTCCACAATTCCCCAGCCACCCACCTCGGAGGTAACGGGCTTACATATCCCAGACCCCAATTCAAAATTCCTAGGGGCCATGGCGACCTGGCGTCTGGGATTTGTCGATCCCTGTATTAAAGCAACCATTGATGATTTTCCCCTTCCAATCTTTTCTCTGTGTCTCCTTGCTATTTAGGGGGAGGTTTGTGAAAATGGTAAGGATGGTGAAGGTCAAGTTATGTTTTGATATATGTAAATGCATGTAGGGACAATAGGAGATCTAACCTATGTCCATAGGTTCAATCTTCAGGCACAGAAACGTAGAAAGTACACAAAACTTGGAAAAACAGAATTTCAAGAAAGTCCTTGGCTGCAAATATGTTCTGGATTTGGAGTGTAGGTTAAGGAGCTTATGAGAGATACGCAGAACGACAGCAGACATGAAGTCTGCTACCAGAGGAATTCAAGCTGTAGGTATTGGCAACAAGAGGAATTGGAGTTATATGCAGTGAAGGAGAGCCAAAATTAATCTATAAAATACTACATGGTGTATTTAATGCCATTTGTGTGCAATACAAATACAGGTTTCTAACTGCTTTGTAAATCTGTCATCGGTAACTATATTGTTTAGCTTACAAATCACTGTGAAGCCTAAATTATTTGTGTTTTCGCTTGCACGCATATAACACTGCATGTTTATATAACTTTTTAATGTAGACTTATTTTAGTACCTTTACACTATATATTTCCTATGGATGCTTAACTCCTGCTTACAGTTGGCATTTGGAAGCTTGACCATTATGAATTATGAAAGAAATCAATTTATGGGGAAACATGAAACCTAGCTGAGGTGGTATCAGGGGTGGATCCAGAACCTAATCTCTGTAAGGGGAACTGATAGTGGGTTAATAGGGGTTAGTTAGAGGCTGCAGTGGGGGCTGGTAGGGGCTGTAGTAGGGGGTTAGGGACTGTAGTGTGGGATAAGAGCTGCAACTAGGGGGTTAGATACCGTAGGGGGGGTCGGAGCTGCAGTGAGGGCTCGAAGCTGAAGTAGGGGGTAGGAGCTATAGAGACAGTTGGGGGCTACAATTAGTGGGTGAGGGGCTGTAGTAGGGGGATACGGGGTGGAGTAAGGCTTAGGGACAGTAGTGTGTGGGATAGGGGCTGGTGTATGGGATATGGGCTGTTGTGTGGGCATAGGGGTTGTAGTGAGGCATAGGGGCTGTAATTGTGGGATAGTGGTACTGATACCGGAGAAACTGACGGAAGCCAAGCACAGAGAGATGGACACAGGTTTCTTCAGGAAGGAAGAGATTCTTTATTGGATCACCGATCGGGACTCAGAGGGACTAGCGTCACCAAAATACAGCAAAGTCTGAGTACTGAATACATAGAGTACATTCCTTATATAGCACTGTAGCTCCTCCCACAATTAACTACACCCACACATACCCTTAACCTATTTAATAAATAGAGTCTAAACTCATCCATCCGGTCTAACCACGTGGCTCATCTGATACAAAGGAGAGGGACGCGTAATTCCAGTTCTTACATTCCTGCACCTGGTCAGTACAGTGATAACAGTATCTTAGCTACGTGTAATTAACTAACTGATACTACAAACACATATACATACATATGCCTTGTGGCAATCTTAGCCTGCTAAACTTGTATTTTACTGGAATTACATCACATTCCCCCCTTTGATGCCTCTGATATTTCACAATTACTTGAGGCATCACTTAACCTTGGTTTGCATATACCTCAGGTTACCATGAACCAGACCAGACTTATCTTATGATGTGAATCTTTTAACACTCATCTTCCTGCATTGGTTCTCCTTGATCTAGAGCCTTATACTTATATATCGCCATTATCTGTGCAGCAGCCTTCCTCTCTGCTATACTTCCTATCAGGCTTTGCACAGACCTAACTACTAAGGGTATAAGACACGGTAGGAGTAGACACAACAGTAAAATCAGTAGGACTCCATCTACCACTGCCTTAAGCCCTCCAAACCACTCATACCAGCTACCAAACCAACTACTTGGATTGTACCCTTTCCATACCTGAGTAGGCACATGCACTAGTTTAACCATATGGCTAGTAAGCTCAGCTATTGCTTGCCCTTCGTCATCTATTTGAAGACAGCAATTGCTCAGGTTAAACTTCCCACATACACCTCCCTCTACTGCCAAAAGGTAATCCAAGGCTAATCTATTTTGGTACACTGCTGTCCTCATCCTGGTATTATGCTTCGCTAGAAGATTGAGTGCTTGTGAGGTCTCATTAGTAATAATCTCAACCACCGCCTGTAATCTTATAATACGGTTGAGCATATAAATTGGGGTTCTATAACCAAAGGTACCATCTTCTGCCCACGTGGCTGGCCCATAATAATCTATGATACGCTGGGGAGGCCATTCATTATCTTCCCAGGTGCCTATCTCTAAGGGTCCCCTTTTCTTCCTATGATTCACATCATACACTTTAACACCTAAAGTCTCACCTGTTTCAATCGGTAACAAGAAGAAGGATGGTTTGAGCATACCCAACACACATGCCCCTTCCCAGTCCTGTGGCAACTCCGAATAGGTTTTCTTACCACAGATCCAGTACAAATTTGCTGGGGCTCTCCAGGTAGATGTGATGGATAAATCAAACCACACATCCTTTAAACTGGCATATCTAGCAAACGGGTTAGATGGTTCTGAGACATTTGAAGCCGACCACCAAGTTGTATTTTTAGTATCATCATCATAAGCTTTTTGCCCTAGACAAGTTAATTCTCCTACAGAAGTATTATACATTATTCCTTTCCTTGCTATGCAAACATAACCTATGATGGAGGTCTTTAATCTCCACTCAGATTTACCTCTAACACTCAAATGATAATCGGCTTGTGTAGATATTAGTTGGTCAACTGCCTCAGAACCGGACATTACCTCCTTTGCTTCCCAAGGCCATTGGTCTCCCATGTTAGTACCTCCACACACATAGCAGTTGGTAACATTAAGACTACCGGCAATACTTTCAGCTAGGTCAATGAACAGGTTTTTAGCGTTATGGGGGATCTTATTATCTATACTCATCTCTTCATAAAAGGAATGGTATACTTGATGAGTCTGGGAGGATACCGTATCAGTCTCTATTCCTATAAACAATAATGTCCCAGGATCTAAACCCGTCCCGTATATCTGAAACCCAAATAAATTTCCATACTTATCTAGGAACTTGTCGGGGTTATTAATAAGTATATGGACTGGGTTGCATTCCATAGACTTACAATAAGGGCTAGTCGGCAACTTAGTCACTATCATGTCTTTATCTACTGTCTGTCCCCAAGTCGCCCACCCCACACAAGACCAATATGGACAAAAGTTATAGTCTTTATTTGGGCATCTAGGACTCACATATTTATTTTTACTACTGGGACAAATATATTTATCATTAGACCCATACGTCCTCTCCCATCTAAGATCCCCACATACATTCCACGGTTTTCTACCACTTGATATCGCCTTACATGCATCAAATAGCAGAACACCCGAAGAATGTACGGATTCTAACACCGTCTTATTAATTAGGGTCCCCTGAGGATCTCCATTCCTGAGAGTCAACCAAATTGTACGAGGTTGATACTCTGGACTGAAGCACTTAGGTTCTCCTACTCCTAAATGGCACACACTATAGTCTATATTTAGGTATCTACATCTTGATACCTCTCCTTTACATTCGTATTGTGAATGCCAAATTAGGGTTTGGGAAATATGGTTACCTGTTCTCGTAGTCTTAATGCATACCTCACAGCTAGGAGTGTCGGTACCTCTACCTTCCTGAATATAAAAACACATATAAATAAACACAATCAAAAGCACATCTTTCGCCGTCATCCTCAGTCTTCGTCCGTGCGATGGAACCTCAGCTTCCAGGATGTGAGGGCTGCAGGGAATGGAGTTCTGCTCGTCTTCACAGGTGTCCCTTCGAGACTTTCCTGGCTTATACACTATGTGTTGGTAAGCGGACAGGCTTTATTATGGCCTTCTCACTCACACCTGTAACAATAAAATTTGTAATCCACAATAATTCCTCGTTACTCCGACTGAGTAGTGCGTTTCAACCGGATCTTGCAGGGATTCTCTGGATCTGCTGTAATTTGCCAAGAATCGACTGCTGCTGGTTTAACCCTGGAGTGATGTATCCACGGAGTTACTTCGGCTACTTTTATCGCTGTAGGGGTAGACAAAAGAACAACATAAGGACCTCTCCACTTGGGCCCTAACGGTACATTATTCCACTCTTTAATCCACACTTGGTCTCCTGGATGATAACTATGAACAGGGGGATAAATATTCACAGGTAATCTATCTTGTACCCATTTCTGTACCTCCTCCATAGTCTTACCCAACTCTACAACCTGCTGCCGGGTAATTCCTTCTCCCAACTGACTCAAGTCCCCCCTTAAGTTACCAAGTACGGGAGGTGGTTGCCCATACATGATTTCAAAAGGAGAGAGGCCCATCCTTCTGGTAGGGGTACTGCGCATTCGCAATAAAGCTATGGGTAAGAGAACGTTCCACTTAAGTTGGGTTTCCTGACACATTTTAGCCAACTGGTTCTTTATAGTTCTATTCATTCTCTCTACCTTACCAGAACTCTGGGGTCTATATGCAGTATGAAGCCTCCACTTTATACCAAGCATATGAGTCAGTTGTTGTAGGCACTGATGAACAAAAGCTGGACCATTGTCCGATCCTATAGAACAGGGTAGTCCATATCGGGGTATTATTTCTCGTAGCAGGAATCTTACAACTTCTCCTGCTTTCTCTGTACGAGTAGGACATGCTTCTACCCAGCCTGAATAGGTGCACACAATTACCAACAGGTAACGATGTCCACCCGATTTAGGCATTACTGTAAAGTCTATTTGTAGATCGGACATGGGGAGTCCCCCCATAAACTGGACTCCTGGTGGCTTTACTGGTCCTTGTCTTGCATTATTCTTAGCACACGTTACACATCTGCGTACAATGGCCTGAGTCAAGTTGGACAATCTTGGTATGTAGAAATGTTTCCTGAGAGATTCTTCAGTACTGTCTCTCCCAGAATGTGTCCCGTTGTGATAATTTTGGACAATTTCTACCGCTAGTGATGCTGGTATGACTATTCTTCCATCTTCTAGCTGATACCACTTGTTCTCCAAATACTTTCCCGGTTCAGTCTTTAACCACTCCTCTTCTTGAGCTGTATAAACTGGAGTCCATTGGGACAGTGGAGTTGGTATAAGAGCAGCTATATGCCCCACATACTCCTGTCTTCCTGATTCAGCAGCACGCTTAGCTGCACTATCTGCCATCCGATTTCCCTTGGTTACATCACCATCTCCTCTCAGATGCGCTCGACAATGTATGATACCGACTTCTTTCGGCTCCCACACTGCTTCCAATAGTTGTAGGATTTCAGCTGCGTACTTGATTTCTTTGCCTTCTGAATTCAGTAGTCCTCTTTCTTTATACAAAGCTCCGTGGGCATGAGTGGTTAAAAACGCATACTTAGAGTCCGTATAGATATTTACTCTTAAACCTTCAGCCAATTGTAACGCTCGTGTTAGTGCTATTAATTCTGCCTTTTGTGCTGATGTTCCTTTCGCCAGTGGCCGAGCTTCTATCACCTTGTCTATTGTTGTCACTGCATATCCTGCATAGCGGATCCCTTCTTTCACATAACTACTGCCGTCGGTGTAATATTGAACATCGGGGTTCTGGATGGGAAAATCACGAAGATCTGGTCTACTTGAAAATACTTCATCCATTACTTCCAAACAATCATGTTGACTTTCAGTAGGTTGCGGCAAAAGGGTAGCTGGATTTAAGGTGTTTACAGTCTCTAAATGCACTCTTGGGTTTTCACACAACATTGCTTGATACTTGGTCATACGGCTGTTACTAAACCAATGATTTCCTTTGTAATCCAACAACGTCTGTACTGCATGTGGGACTCGTACATAAAGTTCTTGACCCAGAGTGAGTTTATCGGCTTCAGCTACTAGCAGGGCGGCTGCAGCTACGGCTCTTAGACAAGGTGGAAGTCCGCTGGCCACTGCATCCAGTTGCTTAGACATGTAGGCAACAGGTCTTTGCCATGATCCCAAGTACTGTGTCAATACTCCCACAGCCATTCTTCTTTGCTCGTGTACATATAAGTAGAATGGTCGTGTGTGATCAGGTAGACCTAATGCTGGGGCACTCATCAAAGCCTTCTTCACATCTTCAAATGCCGTTTGCTGTTCTTGGGTCCATAAGAAGGGGTCGTGCTCTGTACCTTTGATGGCTGCGTACAGAGGTTTTGCCAGTATCGCATAGCTGGGAATCCATATCCTACAGAAGCCTGCTGCCCCCAAGAATTCTCGCACTTGTCTTCTATTCTTGGGTATTGGTATTTGGCAGACAGCTTCTTTTCTCTCTGGCCCCATAATCCTTTGACCTTCAGAGATATGGAATCCCAGATACTTGACAGTTGGCAAACACAACTGAGCCTTCTTCCTGGACACCTTGTATCCTGCCTTCCAGAGAATATGTAGTAGATCGTGCGTTGCTTGCTGACATTTTTCTTTTGTAACTGCTGCTATCAACAAGTCATCTACATATTGTAACAATACACATTCTCCTGGGATAGACTCGAAATCCAGTAGATCTTGACTTAGAGCTGAACCAAATAGGGTAGGTGAATTTTTAAACCCTTGGGGCAGTCTTGTCCAAGTCATTTGGCGTTTTGAGCCCGTTACAGCGTTCTCCCATTGGAAAGCGAAAATACATTGGCTTTCTGCGGCAATTCGGAGGCAAAAGAAGGCATCTTTGAGATCTAAGACTGTGAAGTAAGTAGCCCCGCCCGGAATTAAAGCAAGCAGGTTATATGGATTGGGTACAACTGGATGTATGCTAACAACCGCATCATTGACTGCTCTTAAGTCCTGTACAGGTCGATACTCATCTGTACCGGGCTTTTGAACAGGCAGCAATGGGGTGTTCCAGGGGGAAGTACAGAATTTTAGGATACCATACCGTATGAACTTATCCAGATAGGATTGGATGTTCTTCTTAGCCTTCTGCGGAATGTGATATTGTCTTAGGCTCACTGGATTAAACCCCATGTTTCAGTTCAATTTTTATTGGTGGAATATTGCGGGCCAGTCCTGGTGGGTTGTTCTCTGCCCAAACTCCTGGTATGTTAAACAATGTCTCATCACTCCTAGGGTTTTGGCTAGTCAACACTGTATAAAGTCACCACTCTTCTTCCTTTGGTACGGATAAAGTCATAATACCTGAAGGTCCATTAAACTTTAAGGATGTTGTTCCATTTGGTAGGAACGTAATCTGCGCTTGTAATTTTGATAGCATATCACGTCCCAGCAATTGGACTGGACATTCAGGCATATAAAGGAATTGGTGTTTTACTACGTGGCCTCCCAATGTACAGAGTCGACTTTTAAGAACCGGTTTTTCAGCACTTCTTCCAGTTGCTCCTATCACAGTAATAGTCCTTCCAGATGGAGGAGCAACTAGATTAGTCACCACTGAATGTTCAGCACCAGTGTCGATCATGAACGCACTCCTTTTCCCCCCTATTGATACATCGACCATAGGCTCCGCTCGACCAAGGGGGATGGAGCCCGGTCGGTATCAATAGTCCTCCATGACAGTGTCAGCCAATCCTACAAAGTCCCTACCTTCTCTATCGTGGGACCTTTGCGCTGCTGGAATATACCTGTCTTCCCTAACACTTCCTCTGTTCCCATTACTCCCTCTATAACCATTACTCCCTCCGGGGCCTCCTCTACCTCTCGCTCTACCTCTAAAGTTTCCGTAGCCTGCCCTGGGTTGGTCTCTCTCGTACTGCTCTCTTTGCGGACATTCGTTCCTCCAATGCCCTTCTTCCTTGCAATACGCGCATTGATCCCTACTCAAAGGCTCCCTACTCCATCTATTATTGCCTCTATCTGGGCCCCGTTTATCTACGCCTGCGATCGCTACCGCTAGCATATCAGCCTTTTTACGCATCTTGCGCTCTTCCTCTTTCTTACTTTCTGTATCCCTGTTCATATAGACCTTATTTGCTACCTCCATTAGTTGGGTGATGGACATACCTGCAAACCCTTCTAACTTTTGTAGCTTGCGCTTAATATCTCCGTATGCTTGGCTGACAAAGGCGGAGTTAACCATTCGGGAATTGTCTGCGTCTTCCGGATTAAAGGGGGTATACAAGCGGTATGCCTCCAATAATCGGTCATAAAAGACACTGGGCGCTTCATCGCTTTTCTGGATCACCTCAACTGTCTTCGACATGTTAATGGCTTTCTTTCCTCCGGCTTTCATGCCAGCAATTATAGCGTCTCTATAGGCTCTGAGTTGAACCATATCAGCACCATTTACGTTCCAATCGGGATCGGTGTTGGGATAGTGTGTCGCGGCCCATGCTGCTGGATTGGCTTGGTTCAAAGCACGGGCTCTATCCTCTAATGCTTTAATGGCTGCTTGATTTATTCTTGTCCTTTCCTCATTGTTAAATAAAGTCATTAGTAACTGCTGGCAATCAGCCCATGTCGGATTATGCGTCTGTACTATTGAGGTGAACAGATCAGTCATAGCTTGTGGTTTCTCAGTATACGAGGAATTATGGGTCTTCCAGTTTAAAAGATCGGTTGTGGTAAATGGGACATATACGAAGACTGGGTCAGCGTGTGCCATTTGACCTGCGGCATCGATATAAGCTGACCCGGGATTCAGACGAAGAGGCATCTGATAGTGCTTTAATTGTTGGGCACCAGTCAACTGTCGGGTTTGGATGGGGCTACGTAGAGAGGCGTCAGTCATGGGTTCCGGTCGGGGAGAGATAGGGTATGGGGATGTGGGAGGTCGGTTTTGGGAAAAGGTCGTAAATAAAACACTTCGAGCCGAGCTAGATGAAGCTTGACCGGAAGTCTGAAGTGGCGCCAAATCAGGATATTCGTTTCTAATGGGGGTGGATTCTGGTTCCGGAAGGGGAGATTTAGTACGAGGGGGGGTGGATCCTGTACTGGAGGAGGAAGCGGAAGTGGATGAGGGTAATGAGGGGAGGGGTGCAGGACTTCCTGCGTTTGCGTCACTTCTTCTTAACGGAAAGTAAGGGGGCGGCAAAGGGATCTCGGACTCAGGGGGCGTGTCCAAAATGGGCCTAACACCAGTCCTAGTGGACGAGCAAGTCCTAGCTACCATGAGGCGACACTGCTCCTCGTGGCATGTCTGGAGCCATTTTGGCGAGTCATTTACGGCCTGTCTCCAACAGTCAATATAAGGAAACTGGCCGTAAAGTTCAGGCCTACCCGATACAGCCACGTGTAAGCGCTGTACCAGAGTTGGATCCAAACTGCCACGTGGCGGCCATACCGCAACCAAAGTAGGCCACTCCCTAGTACACAAAGTGACCAAACGTACAGGAGACATCTTTACCCCAAAATCACAAACTTTGAATCCCTTTTTAAAATTCTTAACCATACATCCTAAGGGATCCGGAATCGTTGACTGCGACGCACCCATACTTAACAATGGAACGTCGTCGACAACGAATACTATACACGCGTACTATTCAACAGTCACACCCGTTTCCTCTGGCAACAGCACCACGTGGTACGGTTACCAAGTGAAACGTACACAATAACAATAAACACTCAGGGAATTCCCGTACACACACAGCTGTTACACCAGTATATAATCAATATTATGCCCTTTGGCGTAACTATACAGTCACCCACGCTATAATTCTCTATATACGAATTACCCGTCTATAACACACCCCAGTAACATCGTCTTTTACAAATAGCGGTTACAGTACGGTTAGCATAGGTCAAAGCACAAGTTAAGGTCACAATACAATTATTAGTGGTTATGGTGTTAAACATGCAATGGACGACAATGATTAGTACTTATTATATAATGTCAGTAAATATACAGGGTTATGGTACCGTGCACTATAATACAGCAACACACTATTAACACTCTCGCTAGACGGCTGAGCTCGCGCTATCTAACAAGATATACACTTTACTAAAACAATCGTTAACACATTTACAATTCCCAACTAAACTATTGGCCAGTACCTTGAATGGACTACCTAAAACTATATACACCCGTTTTGGTTAGCCACACTGCCCAATCACCACATATATAGCGAGCTAGAGAACCGAATTTACACAGGCGCCTCTTAGTCGCACTATCAAAAGTCTAGTGGGTTCCAAATTTACACGCCTTCCCACTTAGCCCAGATAGGATGAGAACTAGCGAACCGAATTTACACAGGCGCCGCTTAGTCTCCCGGTCCCTCCGACCTAGCGAACGTAATATACACCCTAGAACGCTAGTCTAGACAAGACACCGGTGTCCGGCTAGGGCTATTTACACCAGGACCCCGCCTGACTAACCAAATCAAACGGTCTGACTAAAGAGCGTTCGATCGAGCGGTGCGCCTTCGCTCCTTCCCTCCGACAGAGGGGGCAGATACACAGATTCAAAACCCCTTTGGGCCTACCGCACAATCGGTATACCCCTAGTGGGTCCTGCCGTCTAAAACAGCAGTTGTCTTACCTCCTCGTTCCTGAACCTGAGTTCACACTCATCGACGGGGACACCCCAGCACTTCTCACGTAGAGGCCGATGATCTCCTGGACAACAGACCAGTGGCGCCGAGACGAAGGGAGGTCCACGCAGAAGTTCAGGGGTGCAGCCGTAGAGAACGTGGGCAAAGATAGACCGTCTCACGCCTCTGCCTCTCAGCTACCGTTGAACGATGAGCTTCCCGGCCAATGCACCAAATGATACCGGAGAAACTGACGGAAGCCAAGCACAGAGAGATGGACACAGGTTTCTTCAGGAAGGAAGAGATTCTTTATTGGATCACCGATCGGGACTCAGAGGGACTAGCGTCACCAAAATACAGCAAAGTCTGAGTACTGAATACATAGAGTACATTCCTTATATAGCACTGTAGCTCCTCCCACAATTAACTACACCCACACATACCCTTAACCTATTTAATAAATAGAGTCTAAACTCATCCATCCGGTCTAACCACGTGGCTCATCTGATACAAAGGAGAGGGACGCGTAATTCCAGTTCTTACATTCCTGCACCTGGTCAGTACAGTGATAACAGTATCTTAGCTACGTGTAATTAACTAACTGATACTACAAACACATATACATACATATGCCTTGTGGCAATCTTAGCCTGCTAAACTTGTATTTTACTGGAATTACATCACAGTACTAGTGGGAGGTAAAAGCTTACATTTGTGGGTTAGTGGGTGTAATGAATAGGGGCTATAATGTGAGGGATATTCAGGAAATAGATTCTGCAAACAGGAGGGTGTTAGGGGCTGCATATGGGGGCGGGGGGGTTAGGAGCTGCAGCAGGGGAATATGTGCTGCAGTGGGGAGTAGGGGCTATAGTTGGGGAATAGGGTCACTAGTGGTTAATATAAGCTTACCTTTGGGGGGTTTGGGACTGTAATTATTATTATTATTATTATTATTATTTTATTATTTATATAGCGTCAACAAATTCCGTAGCGCTGTACAATGGGTGGACTAACAGACACATAATTGAGATCAGATCACTGGACGTACAGGAACAGAGGGGGATGAGGTCCTGCTCGATGAGCTTACATGCTAGAGGGAGTGACACAAAGGGTTAAAGTAGGGCAATTAAATAGTTTGTTAGAGAAGGGTTTATTGAGTGCTTGGTAGGTCATTTTGGGGGCTGTAGTAGGAGATGGGGAGCTTTAGTGGGGGTGATAGGGCCTGGAATTGTGGATTCAGGGCTGTATTGGGGGGAGGTGGGGTATGGGCTGAATGGGGACTGAAAAACAAAGTTTGGAAGTAAAAGATCCAGATAATTATCAAGATGTGCATAGTAGAGTAACATATCTGAATAGATTTCAAATGGACAAAGAGAGACACTTTAATTTTAGGGGTGTGGGTGTGGCTAGGGGTGGGCTGTCTGATACATTTTAGGTGACTTACTAATAACAATTTATACAACTAAAATGTAATTTAGAGCAAGAACGATGTATCTTATTTACACAGAATGATTTCTAAACACATTTATTGTGGATTAAAGACACATTACTGTGAGTGCCATTACTGTGGATCTTTGGTATATACTTAGACACACCAACAATATGGAGCTCCAAGAAGAGAGGGGCATTAGGATAGCAAGGAGGAATGAATTTGGAACTAAAATATGGCCCGTACCCACCTATATAGGAACTCTTGAGTGGTATGAAAAGAAAGTATTAAAAAAAACTAAACAGAAATTGCTGGATTACTCCATATTGGATCACCTGGATAATTCCACTCTAACCACCACTGAATAATTTATTTTACTCACACTATTGTGTGAATATGATCAGACTAGCAACATCAAAAGAGGAAGACAAATGTACAGGCTCTCAAAGACTAGTCCTATATGAGTTTTAGCCTGAAGAGAGAGGCACACATGGGTTTGCAGGTAACCTTCATGTAAAGAAGAATCACTCCTAGTGATACTGGTATAGGTTGTCTTTTGCTTGTTTTGGATATTTGAGAAGACTAGAATTCTAAATCTACTGAATTGTTGTTGGATTATTGAAGATAGTAGAAGATAAAAATAAAATGTTCTCTTATGTTAACCTTGAAAACAAATATATTCGTTTTGTGGAGCTCTTGGGGACAGGAAATTATCAAGACTTGGAGAAGATAATACAACACAGTATCAGAGTGAATTCAGCTAATCTATACCCTTAAATTACGTAGACACACTGGAAATGGCATAAACATTCGCAGACTGGGCAGCAGTTCACAAATAAGCAGCCTGGCAATGCAATTGGAAATGTGCTTAACATCAAAATCACTGGCTATAATCATGATAAATGAAAAATGCAAGTAGCCTCAGGCCAAAACAGTCTCTGGGAAGTATTATGCAGGTCTTTTAGAGACCACGAAGCTAGCAAGCACAAGAACTCTTGTATTTTAAGTCAAAATAATTGTATAGTTGTAATTGATTGCTTTACCCAAGGTTAAAGGGTAAGTTCTATAAGAATCAATATGCTCAATTCTTCTTTAAACAACTATAAGTACCACCACCCTTTAATCAGGTCAAAATATCTGACTTATTCTTGATATAAGTATCAATTTCACTAACCAGTAAAACACACCCAGCAGTTCTACCATAATCTAAATGTCTAAACTTGTGGGACAGTGGTGAGTGCCTGGTAAGCAGGTCCTCTGCAAGTTTCTGTTCATCTACGAGAAAGCTATTGCTGGTTTATTGCCAACTCAATGGCCCTAGGTTCCCAGAATTCCTGGATTTCATGTAAGTACGTTTGCCCTATGTCACACTTAGACACCATTAAACAAAATCACATACGAGGGCTCAAAAAATGTTTAAAGACATTCAATATTGCTTGGATCTAGGTGTGTGAAGTGAGGCCTAAGGAACAGGAATGGAGATAAGATAGTTATTTGAAGGTACTTACCGCCAGGAAGTGCAAAGGATGGAGAGAGGGGGGTGGGCAGAGCAAAGTTTTTGTGTATACAATCGAAAAGTTTACCAACCAAATTCTATCAGCTAATGCACTGTATTCGGAGTAAGCACATTAGCTAATTTGCTTTATTAATCCACATACTTGAAGATACTAAGATTTCTTCATAAATCATGTAATAACTACAAAAGACCCTAACCCACAACCTTCTCCACAATGCGCATACTTTAATAGTGTAATTGACATTATTGCATATAGTGCATTTTAATAAAATTCCCCATTTAATAATGTAAGTTACTCGACTTCTTTCAGGCTCAAATGCTAATTATTATAGATGTTACTAAACAGGTGCAAGTACTTGGTCTTCAGTAAAGTCCAAAAAGGTACACCTAAAGGTTAAAGAGAAAGAAAAGTATTTAGTCTTCAACAGGACAGGTATTTCAAAAGCTAACGAAGTATTCATAAAGGTTTTAGAAAACCAAAAGTATGTGTTCTAAAGATAATAGCACTGGCGGAGTATAACCCTTTCATACCCAAGTAATATTGGGATAAAGGTTTAAGTAAAAAAAAGATAGAGTCTACATGGTGGCTCAGCGATCCAGTAGTATTAGATGAGGGTAGGCAGCTCGAACATCTGATGCAGAATCTCTCCTCTTTACGGTCTTTACAGATAAATGTTAATGGCTTGTACAGGAACAAAAGGGTAGCATATGATATATGTAACAGAGATAGAGTAATATATAGTACAGTATTTCTAGTAAGCTGGAAGGATAAGTAAGGAATACACTTTTGGGGAGCTGTTGAAAGCTCCTCTTGTATGAGAGCGAGTGATACAATCCCGCTTCTGGATTCTTGCGGGTTCCTTTGGTTTCATTCAGCAGTCAGGGAATTTGTCTAAAAAATATAAAACATACAGATAGACTAATCTAGTGTAGTATATCTGGATAGAAGTGGATAAGTAATAAAGTGAAAATGCACTCACGTGGAATGTTTGGCCCTGGTGGTGATTGCAGCAGGGGTGTGAGGGGCACTCCTCAATTTATTCACTGCAGTGCTTGGAGGTAGTGATCTCAGATCACCTTCTCACAGCATCTGTGAAGGAGAATCTGCACTAAAGGAGATCAGCTTGCAGCAGCCACCACAGTCCCTACCCCTAACCACAGCCAGACATGCACACAGCTGCAGAAGAAGCCTCCCCCACACAAAAATACTACAAACAGCCGGCACCCAAATACACACAAAACTCCTATAAACACAACACCACTGACAACCCACATACACACAGAACCCAACAAACGGCCTACTTGTACACACACTCTATACAATGTATCACCCACACAATCACACAAGCAGCTCCCTTGCATACAGTCCACATTCACACACATAACAATAAAGAGTTCACATGCATACATAACACACATAATACCACAAACTTCTCTCACACACACAATGTAACAGTGCACAAATACAACCAAGTAGCTGCAGTACCCATACACAACACAAGCAGAATACGGCAACATACACATGTTAATGTAAATCAATAGGACCGGCACACTAAGGGACTTCAAAATTATTTGTTTTTGGCAGAGAGCTGCTAGAAGGTGGACTTGGTCTAGCGAAAGATGAAGGGCCAGTGTTAGACATGAAGGAAACTGGACGATATATCAATAAAAAAAGAATATATATATATATATTTGGAATTTATACCCATTTACGATATTAGAGAGAAACATAGTAGACAGTTGTAAGCAACATTTTAGCTTTTAAAGGAGAATAACAATATTCTTCAAATAGAAATGAAGTAATCAATCTGGCCTCTCTCCAGAATTGTCAATAGAGCTGTCATTATACTACTGTCAGCTGAATCAAATATTTACGCCATTAAAGCACTACACAGAGCTCTATTGTTTAAACTGAGGGAAATGTCTTTTCTCATCCCATATGCAGTTTAAAAAGAATTCAAGAGCATGTTAACCACAAATTGTGTGGTTTTGAAAAAACAAATCATGCGACAATAAAGAGATTTGATTTTCTGTAATTAATACGTGCAGAGGACTTTACCATTGTTAAACATTGACTACTCTGTACCCTGACCTGGTCATGAAAGGAATGTTTAATCGGTTGATATGACCCCCCCTTTATCATATATGACTATATGGGGGAGTATTACAGGTGATGAATCTTGTAGAGTGTCTTTTCAGACTCCACGTTATATATATGCTGATGCCATACACCAGTGCCTTTGGATAGGATAGGTCTTGGATTAATTTAAGTCTTCTAGGAACATGATTATGTAATCAGATGAAACTGTGGCAACAATTTAGCCTGTATGAATGTTCTAACTATTGTACTATACTGGTGATCCAAAATCTCAGATCCACAAGTATTGTTATATTCTGTCTGTAGAGTTATTTTCATACCTAAATGGCTGTAGGATGAAGATAGTCATGTCCAACGTTTTGTTGCATGTATGTATCCCCTGACTGATTATGGAAATGTTGGGTTGGCTTTGGTAAGCTGCCATTGGGACAGGAGGACTTCTTCGGAGGATGCATAGTAATCTTCTTTGAGAAATTGTTCCACCAGGGTCATCCAACTGTGTCAGGCTTAGACACAGCTTCAGTTAAACTTCCCTTCTGGCAGACTGATTAATATTAGTAATAAAAAATAACTCAACATTAACATAACATTTAAATAGTGTATCGAGCTCCGGGGTAACATTTTTTAGATTTAGCAACAATGTAAATGACCCTTATAGAGAGAAACAATTCAGGTTACAGATGATAAAGCATACACTCATAATTACTTATGTAGAATGCATTGTGAAATCTAACTAGCCTTTATCAGTATCCAGCCTTTAGATACTGCTTATTTTGCTTACAAATGGCAATTGGCACCGATTTTCTTAATCTACAGAACCAGAAATAATGACTGGAAATAGAAAAAAATATTTTTGTGTTTGCAATGACTTTGTGAAAACTCAATGTGCTACTGCAAGTCTCCTCAGCTAAAATAAAAGGTGCAATTTAAGTTTCGGTGATTCCTCATTTATAGAAACATACCCCGTATAAGTGAAACAAATGACAAAAGACGGCATAATCCACAAATGATCAAGAATATGGGTTTAGGAAGTTATAACAGGTGATCTGTTTTCCTATAATAGCCCCATTATAAAGGAAAGCAAGTATGACCCCTGAAAGGAATTACGTTCGTTTTCTATTAGTGTAAGCTATGGGTCTTCAGACCATAACACTTGTGTTTTTAAAGGAACACTATAGTAACCAGAACAATTACAGCTTAATGTAGTTGTTTTGGTGTCTATAGCCTGCCCTTGCCCTTAAAAATTAGTTACAAGTAGTGATGTACCGAACTGTCCGCCGGCGAACAGTTCCCGGCGAACTTAGCGTGTTCGCGTTCACCGCCGCGGGCGAACACATGGGCGGTTCGATCCGCCCCCTATTCGTCATCATTGGGCAAACTTTGACCCTGTGCCTCTCGGTCAGCAGACACATTCCAGCCAATCAGCAGCACTCCCTCCCTTCCACACCCTCCAACCTCCCTCCCAGCATCCATTTTCGATTCATTCTGAAGCTGCATGCTTAGTGAGAGGAGGGAAAGTTTAGCTGCTGCTGATTAGATAGGGAAATTGATAGCTAGGCTAGGGTATTCAGTGTCCACTACAATCCTGAAGGACTCATCTGATCTCTGCTGTAAGGACAGCACCCCAAAAAGCCCTTTTTAGGGCTATAACATCAGGCTGCTTTTTTTTTCTTTTTCCTGTGTAATGTAATTGCAGGTGCCTGCCTGCCAGCTTCTGTGTGAGGTTCACATTGGATACTGTGCCTACTTGCCCAGTGCCACCACTCATATCTGTTTTAACAATTGGTTAAGCTTTAGATTTAAAATAAATAATTTGTTTTCACTGTAATAGAAGAGCAGTTGCCTGCCTGCCAGCTTCTGTGTCAGGTTGGATGCCTTGCCCATTTGCACAGTCAGTGCCACCACTCATATCTGTTTTAACAATAGCTTAAGCTTTAGATTTTAAATAAATAATTTGTTTTCACTGTAATAGAAGAGCAGTTGCCTGCCTGCCAGCTTCTGTGTCAGGTTGGATGCCTTGCCCATTTGCACAGTCAGTGCCACCACTCATATCTGTTTTAACAATAGCTTAAGCTTTAGATTTTAAAGAAATAATTTTTTTTCACTGTAATAGAAGAGCAGTTGCCTGCCTGCCAGCTTCTGTGTCAGGTTGGATGCCTTGCCCATTTGCACAGTCAGTGCCACCACTCATATCTGTTTTAACAATAGCTTAAGCTTTAGATTTTAAAGAAATCATTTTTTTTTCACTGTTATAGAAGATCAGTTAGTTGTCTGCAAGCGTCTGGGTGTCAGGCCTACTTCAGCGTGTGCTCTGCAGACCTGTGCCAGCGTGCTTTGACAGTTGCCAATCATATCTGGTGTCTCTTTAGCGTGCTTTTACAAAGAAAAAAGGTTTCCAGTGTGTGGCGAAACCGACCTCACCACGTGTCCTTGGAGGGGGCTGATTGCCCCCCTCTTGCCTTTGGACTATGGACCAGACTTTATGGGAATGTGATACCCCAGATAGCTAGTTTCCAGTGTAAGCTAATAGCAGCCAGTCAGTGTCCTTCAAGCGGCTCTGTCAGGCCTTCCTTCAGCGTGTGCCCTGCACAACCCTGCCAGCGTACTTTGACAATTGCCACTCATATCTGGTGTCTCTATAGCGTGCTTTTACAAAGAAAAAAGGTTTCCAGTGTGTGGCGAAACCGACCTCACCACGTGTCCTTGGAGGGGGCTGATTGCCCGCCTCTTGCCTTTGGACCAGACTTTATGGGAATGTGATACCCCAGATAGCTATACCATGGAGCCTATTCATATAATGAAAGACTATGGGAAAGACTTTAGCTCCATGGCAATTGTACTGTGTGAATAGGATCTGCACGCTATTCAGTAGTTTTGTGCGCTCAGATCCCAGCTATCTGGGGATATGTGAAATGTCTGTGTGTTATGGATAAAAAGTAACTTTCTGTATTTTAAAGTGTTTTGCTGTCTTTGTATCCCCATGTGCTCAATGGAGTCTGTCTCTGTGCTGGGAGGTAATTGGATTACTTCTCCAGCACAGAGAAGGAAGCTGGAAAGCTAGGGGTTTTAAAAGATACTTTACTAACTTTTGAACCCCTGGTCTGATCCATGCCATTTTTTAATATGTTGTTCCCTTGAATGGATTGATTGAGGATATGTATTTTCATGTGAATGTGATGTATGGTTTTAAAGTTATGAAAGTTGTGTAAAAGTATATTTTGAACTGTATGCATAATGGGATTATGTGTCACACTAAGGGGAGGGGATGTGTGGGATGTAACATCTATGTCATTGGTTCTTTTATGCCTCCCCCTGGGTGTGGCCTGTATGTGTGAGTTGGAAATAAAAGCCAGGCTGGATGAGCCAGTCCAGAGTTCCTGCTTAACCCTGAAGCTGAAGTGTTGTCTCTTTCTTGGGGGAAAGGGACTGTATGCCGATTGCCAGGAGTGTAAGCTGTTCGTATTGCTTTTCCTGTTCGGCTGCTTCCAGGGTCCATGTGTCTGCTGTTCGAGAGTTGGTGAATCCGTGCAGTTTGGGAGTTCGGGAAATTGGTGCTTATAGTAGCTGCTGGTCTATGGAAAAGGGGATTATCGCCTAAACGGATTTTATTCCCTGTTATGCTGAAACGGTCCGCAACACAGTGTAAGCTAATAGCAGCCAGTCAGTGTCCTTCAAGCGGCTCTGTCAGGCCTTCCTTCAGCGTGTGCCCTGCACAACCCTGCCAGCGTACTTTGACAATTGCCACTCATATCTGGTGTCTCTATAGCGTGCTTTTTCAAAGAAAAAAGGTTTCCAGTGTAAGCTAATAGCAGCCAGTCAGTGTCCTTCAAGGCTCTGTCAGGCCTTCCTTCAGCGTGTGCCCTGCACAACCCTGCCAGCGTACTTTGACAGTTGCCACTCATATCTGGTGTCTCTATAGCGTGCTTTTACAACCAAAATTTTGTTTCCACTGTAATAGAAGAGCAGTTGCCTGCCTGCCAGCTTCTGTGTGAGGTTCACAGTGGATACTGTGCCCTCTTGCCCAGTGCCACCACTCATATCTGTTTTTACAATAGCTTAAGCTTTAGATTTAAAAGAACTAATTTTTTTTCACTGTAATAGAAGAGCAGTTAGTTGTCTGCAAGCGTCTGGGTGTCAGGCCTACTTCAGCGTGTGCTCTGTAGACCTGTTCCAGCGTGCTTTGACAGTTGCCAATCATATTTGGTGTCTCTTTAGCGTGCTTTTACAAAGAAAAAAGGTTTCTAGTGTAAGCTAATAGCAGCCAGTCAGTGTCCTTCAAGCGGCTCTGTCAGTCCTTCCTTCAGCGTGTGCTCTCCAGAACTGTTCCAGTGCACATTGCCAATCATATCTGGTGTCTCTATAGCGTGCTTTTAAAACCAAAATTTGTTTTTCACTGTTATAGATTGAATAGCAGTTACTTGTCTTCAAGCGGGTGTGTCAGGCCTACAGTGTGTGCTCTGCAGAACTGTTCCAGTGCACATTGCCAATCATATCTGGTGTCTCTATAGCGTGCTTTTAAAACCAAAATTTGTTTTTCACTGTTATAGATTGAATAGCAGTTACTTGTCTTCAAGCCGGTGTCTCAGGCCTACAGTGTGTGCTCTGCAGAACTGTTCCAGTGCACATTGCCAATCATATCTGGTGTCTCTATAGCGTGCTTTTAAAACCAAAATTAGTTTTTCACTGTTATAGATTGAATAGCAGTTAGTTGTCTTCAAGCGGGTGTCTCAGGCCTACAGTGTGTGCTCTGCAGAACTCTTACAGTTCACATTGCCAATCATATCTGGTCTCACAGTAGCTTGCACTTATAGTACCACTAATCCCAAAAAAAATGACAGGCAGAGGCAGGCCACCCCGCAGGGGCCGTCGTGGTCGTGGTGCTGTGATTCCCTTTTGCCCTAGAATAATGCCCAGTTTTCAGAAGCCACGTACCCTGAACTTGAAAAGTTCTGAGGACATAGTTGACTGGCTAACACAGGACACCCAATCTTGTACAGCCTCCGCTCGGAACCTTGACGCACCATCCTCCTCCAGCTTAGCTTCAGGCACCTCTCAAGATACCACTCACCCGCCTGCCGCCACCACCAAAACTAGCACCACAGCCGCTTTACTTGGTATGTCAGAGGAGTTATTCACACACCCGTTTGAAGAAATGAGTGATGCGCAACCATTATTGCTAGAGGATGTAGATAACAGGGATATGTATCAGGCAGGCAGCATTAAACACATGGAGGTACGGTGTGATGATGATGATGTTGTACCCGCTGCTGCTTCCTTTTCTGAGTTGTCAGATACAAGCGAAGCGGTTGATGATGACGATGCGTCTATGGATGTCACGTGGGTGCCCGCTCGGCAAGAAGAAGAACAGGGCGAAAGTTCAGATGGGGAGACAGAGAGGAGGAGGAGACGAGTTGGAAGCAGGGGGGGGGGTCGTCGCAAGGAGCTAGTGGCACAGTCAGACAGCATGCATTGGCACCCGGGGTCAGCCCGACAGCACGCCAATCAACGCATGCTGTGTCCACCACCAGAATGCCGTCATTGCAGATCTCATCAGTGTGGCATTTTTTTTGTGTGTCTGCCTCGGACAACAGCGATGCCATTTGCAACCTGTGCCAAAGGAAACTGAGTCGTGGGAGGTCCAACACCCACCTAGGTACAACTGCTTTGTGTAGGCACATGATCTCACATCACAAACGCCTATGGGATCAACACATGAGTACAAGCAGCACGCCTACTCTAAGCCGCCATCCTCCTCCTGGTCTAGCATCTTCAGCCACGTCAACCACTGCTGTCCTTCTTGCCCCCTCTCAACCATCCGCCACTCCGCCTTGAGCAGTTCCCGCTCATCTGCCCACAGTCATGTGTCTGTCAAGCAGTGGTGTATCTTGGTTTTGTGCTGCCCTAGGCAGGACAAAACTCAGACACCCCCCCCCCCCCCGCGCGCGCACGCGCGCCACCCCCACCCAACCCTTCCCCCCTGCCCCGCCTTCTAAATACACACACATTCACTGACAGATACGCATACACTAGCTAACAGACACACACAGTCAGACACACACAGTCGGACACACACACACTAACAAACACACACAGTGAGACACACACACTAACAAACACACACAGTCGGACACACACACACTAACAAACACACACAGTCGGACACACACACACTAACAGACACACACACACTAACAAACACACACAGTCGGACACACACACACTAACAGACACACACTAACACACACTATCAGACACACACACTATCAGACACACACACACACACACACACACACACACACACACACACACACACACACACACACTATCAGACACACACACACACTATCAGACACACACACACACTATCAGACACACACACACACTCACATTAACACTTTTTTTTTTTTTATTTACTCCCCCTCCCCTACCTTTGGGAATGCTGGGGGTGGGGGGGTTCTCCCATTCCCTGGTGGTCAAGTGGCTGCAGGACGGCACTGGCGGGCAGGCTGGGCGGCCGGCGAGGGAGCTCTTCCCCTGAGCTCTCTGCTCAGCTCCCTCGCGCGCCGCCCGCAGAGTGAGACTGGGAGGCGGAGCCGGAATATGACGTCATATTCCGGCTCCCAGTCTCACTCTGCGCGCGGCGCGCGAGGGAGCTGAGCAGAGAGCTCAGGGGAAGAGCTCCCTCGCCGGCCGCCCAGCAACCAGCCCAGCATGTCTGTTAGCCGCAAGGCTAACAGGACATTTGCCTTGGGCATTTGGGGGCGGCGTTTTTTGCCGCCCCCTGGAAAATGCCGCCCAAGGCAAATGCCTTGTTTGCCTCGCGGCTAATACGCCCCTGCTGTCAAGGACATGTTTGAGCGTAAGAAGCCAATGTCACCAAGTCACCCCCTTGCCCAGCGTCTGACAGCTGGCTTGTCCGAACTATTAGCCCGCCAGCTTTTACCATACAATCTGGTTGAGTCTGAGGCGTTCAAAAAATTTGTAGCTATTGGGACACCACAGTAGAAGGTACCCGGCCGGAATTTCTTTTCACAAAAGACAATCCCCAAATTGTACTCGATTGTGCAAAAGGAAGTCATGGCATGTCTGGCACACAGTGTTGGGGCAAGGGTCCATCTGACCACTGATACCTGGTCTGCAAAGCATGGTCAGGCAGGTATATCACCTACACTGTGCATTGGGTAAACCTGCTGACAAGCAAGGAATGCGTGGCATTGCAGAGGAGTTGGTGACACCGCCACGAATTGCAGGCAGTCCTGCTGCCACCTCCTCTACTCCTCCTACTCCATCCTCTTCCATAACCTCCTCGGCTGAGTCCTCTTGTGCTGCTGCGTCTTGCTCCACATCAACTGCACCCTCCCAGCTCCCCAGGTACTATTCCACATCCCGGATACGGCAGTGTCACGCCATCTTGGGTTTGACTTGCTTGAAAGCAGAGAGTCACACCGGACAAGCACTCCTGTCCGCCCTGAACGCACAGGTGGAAAAGTGGCTGACTCCGCAGCAACTGGATATCGGCAAAGTGGTGTGTGACAACGGAAAGAATTTGATAGCGGCATTGAAGTTGGGCAAGTTGACACATGTGCCGTGCATGGCACATGTGTGTAATCTGATCGTACAACGCTTTGTGCATAAGTACACAGGCTTACAGGACGTCCTGAAGCAGGCCAGGAAGGTGTGTGGCCATTTCAGGCGTTCCTACACGGCCATGGCTCACTTTGCCGATATCCAGCGGCGAAACAACATGCCAGTGAGGCGCTTGATTTGCGACAGCCCTACACGTTGGAATTCCACACTCCTAATGTTCGACCGCCTGCTCCAACAAGAAAAAGCTGTTAATGAAAATTTGTATGACCGGGGTGCTAGGACAGCCTCTGGGGAGCTGGGAATTTTTTTGACACGTTACTGGACGCTCATGCGCAATGCCTGTAGGCTCATGCGTCCTTTTGAGGAGGTGACAAACTTAGTCAGTCGCAACGAAGGCACCATCAGCGACATCATACCATTTGTTTTCTTCCTGGAGCGTGCCCTGCGAAGAGTGCAGGATCAGGCTGTAGATGAGCGTGAAGAGGAAGAGGAAGAGTTGTGGTCACCATCACCACCAGAAACAGCCTTATCAGCATCGCTTGCTGGACCTGCGGCAACGCTGGAAGAGGATTGTGAGGAAGAGGAGTCAGAGGAGGAATGTAGCTTTGAGGAGGAGGAGGAGGAGGAGCAAGACCAAACACAACAGGCATCCCAGGGTGCTCGTTGTCACCTATCTGGTACCCGTGGTGTTGTACGTGGCTGGGGGGAAGAACATACCTTCAATGACATCAGTGAGGAGGAGGAACGGGAAATGAGTAGCTCGGCATCCAACCTTGTGCAAATGGGGTCTTTCAGGGACCTGTTGAGGGACCCTCGTATAAAAAGGCTGAAGGAGAACGACCTGTACTGGGTGTCCACGCTACTAGACCCCCGGTATAAGCAGAAAGTGGCGGAAATGTTACCGAATTACAACAAGTCGGAAAGGATGCAGCAATAGCAAAATAAATTAAAAAGTATGCTTTACACAGCGTATAAGGGTGATGTCACAGCACAACGGGAATCTAACAGGGGGAGAGGTGGAAGTCATCCTCCTCCTCCTCCCACGACCACGCCGGCAAGGACAGGACGCTTTAAAGACGTGTTGTTGATGGAGGACATGCGGACCTTTTTAAGTCCTATGCATCGCCACAGCCCTTCGGGATCCACCCTCAGAGAGCGACTCGACCGACAGGTAGCAGACTACCTCGCCTTAACTGCAGATATCGACACTCTGAGGAGCGATGAACCCCTTGACTACTGGGTGTGCAGGCTTGACCTGTGGCCTGAGCTATCCCAATTTGCGATAGAACTTCTGGCCTGCCCCGCTTCAAGTGTCCTGTCAGAAAGGACCTTTAGTGCAGCAGGAGGTATTGTCACTGAGAAGAGAAGTCGCTTAGGTCAAAAAAGTCTAGATTACCTCACCTTTATTAAGATGAATGAGGGATGGATCCCGAAGGGACTGACACTGGGCGATACATTCGATTAAAAAAGGCCTGATGAGATGAGCTGCCTTGGGCTAAAAATGGTCCACACGCTGCTGTATTTTAGCTCTGAATGACGTTTGACTTGCGTGACTTATCCGCCACCAACTAGGGTTCAAGCCGCCATGTTTTAGGGCACTTTCTGCCTGTGAAACAAACATCAATTTTTCTGGCCGCTGCTACAGCAATACCAAATTTTTCAGGCATGTGTACATGCCTAATTTTTAGGCCCACTGGTGCAGCACTGTGGCTTCAAAAACCAAACCAAAAAAAAATCCTCCAAGATGGCACCAATATACCAGTGGTCTAAGCATCTTCCCACCTTGGCCTAAAAATCTCTGCCATTTACACGTCCACTGATAGGAGACGCGGAAGGTATTAAACTGATATGAACAATACTAAACTCACCACTCCTATCTGGTGGCACATTAGCTTGCCCGCGCAGTGCCACAAATTTCAAGTAAGAAGACCGACCAAGCATCTTCTTCCATCTCCCTGTTACATAAATCAATGCCATATCCATAGAACTTGTAGAGAATATCCAGGATAGTTTTACAGGGCCAAATCATGTTGTAACGGACCGTTTCAGCATAAAAGGGGAAAAATCCGTTTAGGCGATAATCCCTTTTAGATAGACCAGCAGCTACCATAAGCACCAACTTCCCGAACTCCCAAACTGCACGATTTCACCAACTCTCGAACAGCAGACACACTAACCCTGGAAGCAGCCGAACAGGAAAAGCAATATGAACAGCTTACACTCCTGGCAGTCGGCATACAGTCCCCTTTCCCCCCCAAGAAAGAGACACACTCCAGCTTCAGGGTTAAACAGCAACAACAACTGATTTATTCACACACAGGCTTATATGAGATTCTCCCATGCAAGGGAGGGGTTTACAGTACACCAATCCAGTTTAAGGTACAACCCACACATCTCCTCCCTCCAACATATCTGGTAACACAATTAACAGGGACATATTTTTACCCAAGTTTTGGATATACCCTAAATACTTGGGGTACATCCACAAATCCAATATCTCCAGATAGCCCTAGTCTGGAGGAACAACATATGTTAAAATCAGCCCATTCGGATAAAGGGTTCGGGAGTTATGGGACTTTAAAGTATTGACCGACCGCATGGGCAAAGTATCCGAAAACAGTTCCATGCGTTTTGGCCCTGCGGTCGGTCCCAAACAGGTGAATGAAACATACGAATTACTGGTGTTATAGAGACTAAGGGGAATTCGTATGAATCCCCTAGTTCGTACGTTTCTTTCTACCGAACGGCGGGTCATTCGGTAGTTTCCCCACGAAATCCTGGAAGTCTGGAGGTCTCAGCGGTGTTTGCCTAGTCGAGTGTCCGATTTCAGTTCCAGACACTCGACGGCAAAACACCGCTGTTCGGTAGTTAAAGATGGCCGCCGCCACGTGTTAGTTTCCTGAATGGCGGCCACCCAGAGGACAAAGACCACACTGCACTGATTGCCAATTACCCGTTTGCAACATTGTTGCAAACGGTAATTGGAGGCACACTTAGTCCTGGGTGGTCTGGTTGTTCGGTAGTTTCCTCAATATAATGAATGGAGTGATTCTACCGAAAAATCAGATGAATACTGCATATATATATAACCCAGGTTAACTGCATACATAAATACATACATGACATTAAAGTATTAAAGGCAGGATTACTGTAATACGCTCCACAGTCTTAAAGGTACAGTATCCCAAAAGTCACCATAGATCCACGGATGGCCCTTAAAGGCCCAGTAGCAGTAATATACATTATTTCCTGCCCAAATATAGTTTTTCCAGTACAATATGTTGAGGGGCCATAGTCACAGGGCAGGAGGCTAGCAACCAGGCTTCTCCAGTTCACAGTGGCGAAGTTGGTTTCGCCACACATGTCGCCTGTTGAAAGAGGTGACCTTGCTCGGGTCCCAGGTGTGCGGTTCCTAAAATGGCTGCCATATACACGTCCACTGATAGGAGACGCGGAAGGTATTAAACTGATATGAACAATACTCCACTCCTATCTGTAGGTCCGTCCCATTGTGATTTATGCCCCCCACCCACCGCGCAGGGATGGGGGCCGGGGGGGGAGGAAAGTAGGCCCCCCCCATTGTGATTTATGCCCCCCACTAACCGCGCAGGGGTGGGGGCCGAGGGGGGGAGGACAGTAGGTCCCCCCATTGTGATTTATGGCCCCCACCCACCGCGCAGTGGTTGGGGAGGACAGTAGCTCCCCCCAGTGTGTATCATGGGCTTTGAGGACAGGTGTCAATCCATACCTGCCAAGTGACCCTATGTAGGGGGAACAGTCCCTATTCTGCTCTGTGTCAGTGTGTATCATGGTCTCTGTGAACGGGGAACAGTCTCTATTCTGCTCTGTGTCAGTGTGTATCATGGTCTCTGAACGGGGAACAGTCTCTATTCTGCTCTGTGTCAGTGTGTATCATGGTCTCTGTGGACAGGGAACAGTCTCTATTCTGCTCTGTGTCAGTGTGTATCAGGGGCTTTGAGGACAGGTGTCAATCCATATCTGCCAAGTGACCCTATGTAGGGGTAACAGTCCCTATTCTGCTCTGTGTCAGTGTGTATCATGGTCTCTGTGGACAGGGAACAGTCTCTATTCTGCTCTGTGTTAGTGTGTTTCATGGTCTCTGTGGACGGGGAACAGTCTCTATTCTGCTCTGTGTCAGTGTGTATCATGGTGTCACGTCTAAACATTTGTTATGAAGGAACACAACTGCAGATTTCGTATAGTTTGAATATTTATTATAAAAAGTAAAAAGTAAAGACTTTCATTCCAATTTACAGGTACTGTAGCTTTAAGTAGTAAACGATAACTGAAGTCCACAATTACAGGCACTGTAGCTTTAAGTAGTAAATGATAACTGAAGTCCACAATTATAGGCACTGTAGCTTTAAGAAGTAAACGATAACTGAAGTCCACAATTACAAGCACTGTAGCTTTAAGTAGTAAATGATAACTGAAGTCCACAATTATAGGCACTGTAGCTTTAAGGAGTAAACGATAACTGAAGTCCACAATTATAGGCACTGTAGCCTTAAGGAGTAAACGATAACTGAAGTCCACAATTATAGGCACTGTAGCTTTAAGGAGTAAACGATAACTGAAGTCCACAATTATAGGCACTGTAGCCTTAAGGAGTAAACGATAACTGAAGTCCACAATTATAGGCACTGTAGCTTTAAGGAGTAAACGATAACTGAAGTCCACAATTATAAGCACTGTAGCTTTAACCCCTTAAGGACACTTGACGTGTGTGACACGTCATGATTCCCTTTTATTCCAGAAGTTTGGTCCTTAAGGGGTTAAGGAGTAAACGATAGTAAATTGCAGACACTGAATTAATAAAGAGTCTCTTAGTAGAGTTAACGGTTTAGGTGATAAGTAATTACAATAGCTGTTCCATACTTTAACTGAAGCAAGACAGATGCAGATAACTGATATGAAGTATGAGTTGAAGTTAGCTGTAACGGGATTGTTTTTACCGAAGGACTTTGGAGACAGGTAATAACAGCTTTTAGATGCAACGCTTATCACATTGGTTTTACTTAGCTTCCGGCACATAGAACACTGGTTCCCGAGATCTCCTCAGAGGCGGATGCAGGGCCGGCGCTACCATAAGGCGGCCCAGGCGGCCGCCTTAGGGCGCACCGGCCCTGGGGGCGCAAAATCAGGCTGACCGGAAGCGCACTGCGCTACCCTCCAGCCGACGACCTATTGTAGCGTGGCCGAGCGCTACCAGGGTCGCAGGGGGCCCGGCCGCCCCTGCGACCCGATATGTACCCACTGGGCCAGCCTCTTCCCCTGGGCGGCCCAGGAGCCGGCCACCTTAAGGCCCCCCCGAGACTAGCCCTGGCATCACTGGGCGTCCGGTTCTGCGGGCGCGCGAGGGAGCACTCTCCCATGTGTGCTTCCTCTTCAGCTCCCTCGCGCGCCGCATACTGATACCGGAGCCGGAAGATGACGTCATCTTCCGGCTCCGGCATCCCTATGTGGTGCGCGAGGGAGCTGAAGAGAAAGCACACATGGGAGAGTGCTCCCTCGCGCGCCCGCCAGCCAGCCAGAAATGGAAAAGATAGACGCTACCTTTCACTGCTGCAAATAGTGGTATGTGTACTGTGACCACTCAACACAAATAAGCAGTAAAATGCCTACCGGTCAGTCAGATTCCTGAAACTTTCTCCATCCAATTTTAATTTGTAATTTACACTTTGTTAGGCATCATAGTATATATTGTTCGGCTACAACCTTTAAGCTGCTGCTTTGTGTCCCACGATTATCATCTTTTTCTGTCCAATTTTCTAACTGGAAAGTTTTTTTTTTGTTTTTTTTTAGTTCAGTTAAAAAATTCAGTAATAAATGTATTTATTTTTTATTCACAGTTGCAACATTAATTTATATGTATAGTATCACCATATTCTGTAATTTAGTACAATCAGAATACTGTGAGTGCTTTTGCTTTGTGATCTCATGGCAATTTTTACTTTGAACTATCACTACTTTTGTGTGTTTTGTTTTGTGTGTTTTTTGCACATAAAATGTGTGGAAGTGGTGGAGATTTGGAGAGTAATATACAAACGTATGCTCTAGATTCAAGCCAGTTTTAAATGCTTGTGTTATGTATTTTAAGGAAGTAAATTAACTATGAAAAAAAAGAATTAGCCAATAAAAAGATAAAAAATTTAAAAACCACCCCAAAACACCTAATTTAGAAACAAAATATATACAATGGAACATATCTTACTTAAGGAAGGTTAACCTGCGCCACTGATAAAACACTGCAGGGTACGATGGCGCTTTATGAATTAATGATAAAATATAAGGCTTGTATGATTTGTGATTTTGTCATCTCATATACTTGGTATTTAAACCTTTAGGCATAGTTAAGTTTTATAATAATATTTTAGTATATCCTTTAATATAAGAGTATAATGGGTTCTTTTTCAATGCAAGTACAATTTAAAATGCCAAGAAGGCTGTGCTAAACATGCATTATGAAATGAGATGTATGATCTCAAACTCATAAAAATCAGGTTTCTCACAGAACATGGCTTAATATGTGCACCATTAATATGGGGCATGCATTCTCGGTGTGCCACAAGTGATATGATAAGCACAGTATGGAATATACATATTACACATACTTGTGGTACACAGAACATGTATATATACCTCTCAATACTGGGAATTGTGCAGATGGGACTTGCAGAGAGCACTGCTGATGTACTCTTTGCAGGGTACTAGTGCCCGTGCACAGCACAAGCGCATCTAATGGATGGTTCCCTGTTGTCCCTCGATGTGGGACACCAGGGAACTAAATTGGGGGCAGCACCTGCCCGCCTACCTACCTACCTGCCCAGGAGCCCAGCAGCACCACTGGACCCCAGGGAATCCCTTCAGCACTCCAAAAGGTAAGGAGGCTGGGGGATTAAATAAAAAAAAAATGTGTTGCAGCCCCGGCCCGAGCAGAGTAAGCACGAGGGGGGGGCGGGCCCACGGATCAATTTTCGCGCCGCGAAGGGGGGGGGGGGCGGGCGGGCCCACGGATCCTTTTTCGCACCTATCCTGGTGTCTGCCGCAGGCTGTGTGGAGGGGGCGGGGATATGAATGACATCATATCCCTGCTCCCTGTGTACCACACAGCGCGGCTGGCGCCCTGTGATGGGGCTGGGCTGCAGGACAGGACTCCAAGGAGCCGGACAGCATGCACCCAGGGGACAAGATTGAACTGTAATTGTGTATGTCTCTGTATGTATGTATGTCTCTGTATGCCTTTGTATGTATGTTTCTGTATGCCTGTATGTCTCTGTATGTACAAATGTATGTGTCTGTATGCTTGTATGTCTTTGTATGTATGTTTCTGTATGCCTGTATGTCTCTGTATACCTGTATATATGCACGTGTCTGTATGACGGTATGTCTCTGTATGCGTGTACGTCTTTGTATGCCTGTATGTATGTATGTGTCTGCATGCCTGGATGTCTCTGTATGTATGTTTCTGTATGTCTATGTATGTATGTATGTATGTATGTGTCTGTATGACGGTAGGCCTCTGTATGTATGTCTTTATATGCCTGCATGTATCTGTATGCATGAATGTCTCTGCCTGTGTGTCTGTACATGTCTGTGTCTGTATGTCTCTGTATGACTATTTCTGTGTTTGTATGACCCTTATTTTAAACGAGGGTGGGGGGCACCAAAATGCATCTTCGCCTGTGTAACTAAAAATCCTAGCACCGGTCCTGGGCGGATGAAGAGTGTTTAATCTTTAGTCGTGGATGAGGAGAGGTGAAGGGAACTTTTGCAGAGTCCTTCAGTCCGGTCTGGTAGCAGAGGCTGTCACAACGAAGTTGTAGCCGGGTTGTGAGTAAGGAACGTAGTTCAATAATCCAGCCTTGATCAGCTGGTGCAGTCAGATTAAATAGGCAGACCGTGTCATACAGGGGTGTGGCTAGGCTCCGTGGAACCAGGAAGTAAGAGGATACCATAGTTAAGGCATTACACATGGACTCTGTGGACAGGGAACAGTCTCTATTCTGCTCTGTGTCAGTGTGTATCAGGGGCTTTGAGGACAGGTGTCAATCCATGCCTGCCAAGTGACCCTATGTAGGGAGAACAGTCCCTATTCTGCTCTGTGTCAGTGTGTATCATGGTCTCTGTGGACGGGGAACAGTCTCTATTCTGCTCTGTGTCAGTGTGTATCATGGTCTCTGTGGACGGTGAACAGTCTCTATTCTGCTCTGTGTCAGTGTGTATCATGGTCTCTGTGGACAGGGAACAGTCCCTATTCTGCTCTGTGTCAGTTTGTATCAGGGGCTTTGAGGACAGGTGTCAATCCATACCTGCCAAGTGACCCTATGTAGGGGGGGACAGTTTCTATTCTGCTCTGTGTCAGTGTGTATCATGGTCTCTGTGGACGGGGAACAGTCTCTATTCTGCTCTGTGTCAGTGTGTATCATGGTCTCTGAGGACAGGTGTCAATCCATATCTGCCAAGTGACCCTATGTAGGGGGAACAGTCTCTATTCTGCTCTGTGTCAGTGTGTATCAGGGGTTTTGAGGACAGGTGTCAATCCATATCTGCCAAGTGACCCTATGTAGGGGTAACAGTCTCTATTCTGCTCTGTGTCAGTGTGTATCATGGTCTCTGAGGACGGGGAACAGTCTCTATTCTGCTCTGTGTCAGTGTGTATCAGGGGCTTTGAGGACAGGTGTCAATGTTAGGTGATTTCTGCCCTTTATGGATTAAAAGCAAACTCTGCATCAACTGTGTAATTTTCCATGGGAGTTTTGCCATGGATCCCCCTCCGGCATGCCACAGTCCAGGTGTTAGTCCCCTTGAAACAACTTTTCCATCACTTTTGTGGCCAGAAAGAGTCCCTGTTGGTTTTAAAATTCGCCTGCCCATTGAAGTCAAACATTTGAGGAAGTTTGCGTTCGCGAACCGAAAATTTCGGGTTCGCAACAACACTAGTTACAAGCCCAAAAACAAAAAACATGCAATAAAACAAGTTGCTGCATTTGACTCAATAAAGCTGCTATTTTTGCCTGTTACCTGAGTGCCTGGACTATTATATATTCTATATATCTGAATATTATGTATATTTATATATTTCACATTAGGTCTCATTTTTGTTCTACCTACTCTTTCTTATGTTTTTTTTTATGGTACTTTATTTTTAGTCTCTTTTGGAGGGAGCACTTCTTTATAAAGGTGTTTTGCTATGTAATTTCAATTTAAAGGGACACTATGGTCACCAGAACAACAACAACAACAACAACAGCAGCAGCTTATTGTATTTATTATGTTGAGTATAAATATTCCCTTCAGGCAGTAAACACTGTCTTTTCAGATAAAATGCAGTGTTTACATTACAGCCTAGGGATAACTCCACTGGCCACTTCTTATATGGCTGCTAGAGATCCTTCCTGGGGCAGTGCTGCACAGTGTGCATGGAGTGTCCACCCTCTGCATGGAGACACTGAACATAGAACTGCATTGATTCAGTACAGCTCTATGAGGAGATGCTGATTGGCCAGGGCTGGGTTTGACTTGTGCTGGCTCTGCCCCTGATCTGCCTCCTTGACAGTCTCAACCAATCCTATGGGGAAGCACTGTGACTGGCTTTAGAACAACACTTCTGATGATGTCCGCCAAGCAGGCAGTTCAGGGACAGATCCAGCAGATGCAGACTTGAACAAAATCAAGATATTACTATATTTAGGGGAGACGGGGGGCGGAGGGGAGGAGGGACGGGGGGGGGGGGGGGGTTAACACTTTAGTGTTAGGAATACATGTTTTAAATATTCCTTGCAATATAACACACACTGAAACAGTGAGAAACAGATATTTGCCAATATATGGGGCTAATGGAGGACTATATTTACACTGTAATAGGATCTCTAGGACCCTTGAAATGTTTTTTCATCCAGGTACATATATTCATATTTGGTGGTCGTGTCCCATTGTCAAACCTTTATGGTCATGGGCTTTTAATATCTTTACGACTATGACTACCAATAGAATTATGGAAAATGCTGTCTCTGCTCTTTTACATTTCAATTGGAATCTTAAATTCCAAAAAGATATTTGTTATGCCACTCACTGTTTAGTTTCTGTTAAAATTATTATTGCGAGACACTGGAAATCATCAAATCCGTTCCAAAAACGGTTATTGATTAATCAAATTATGTTTCAAATTTCGATGGAATATGAGCTGATTAATAATATGATGCTTATGTCTAAGAAAAAAGACTGGTATTATGAATGGTAAAAAAAATATAAGGGATTATATGGACAATCTTCTCCATTACTTTATAAATCTAATACTGGACATACTTATTAACATATAAAATAGTACAGAATTGCACTATAATTATATAAGATTCATAATTAACAATCATGGGGTGCTAAAAATTGTTTGAACATGGTTATAAAGACACCAATATTGTCGCAGTCCCATTAATTTTTTTTTGTTTTTTCTGCTGTTTAGAAATTCTCCTGCTCTGAATAGGGTGATGGGTACTGTTATTTTATGTATGCTTTTTATTTATATGTTATATTTTATGCTCTGTGGTTATGTTTCAACTAATTTGAGGATGTATAATGATGTAAAATGTTTAATATGATATGTAATTATTTATTTGTCTGCTGCATATATTATGAATTTGATCGCAAGGTGCAGTATATTTGTTGTATATGAAAAAAATTGCTCTAATAAAAATGTAATAAAAAAAAAAAAAGAAAAGTTTTTTTACTACTCTTCACATGCTCTTGCTTAAGTATGGAAACTTAAGAATGGGGAACAAAACTCGCGTGGACTGGTTGACAATGAAATTAGTTAAGGTAAAGCTGACTTTGCACACTATGCAAATGTTCTTGCTGCTTCAGTCTCTCTAACACTGTGGCCTGTTCCCTTTCTTCTACACTCACTACATACACTTTTCTCTGTCCCAGACTGTATAACAGGAGCTTCTGCCTGCTAAGTATATTAGTTTGACAATTATTGCTTACCACTTCAGTTTAATAACTGCTGTTTCATTTTACAATTACACTTGTATTCAGTGGCGTACACATGACCTATGGGGCCCCGGTGCAAAAATTGATCCGTGGGCCCCTCCGCCCCCCCCCCCGCACACTTACTCTGCGCAGGCCGGGGCCGCAACACATGGCAACGGGCACCTGGTCGCAGGGGTTGCAGGGCTGCGACCGCGGTATGTACACCAGTGCATGCAGATGCACACACACTTAAAGGACAACTACAGACACCCAGATCACATCAGCTCAATGAAGTGGTCTGGGTGTCAGGTCTCTCTAGTTTTAACCCTGCAGCTGAAAGCATAGCAGTTTCAGAGAAACTGCTATGTTTCACTGAGGGTTAATCCAGCCTCTAGTGGCTGTCTCACTGACAGCCGCTAGAGGAGCTTCCGCGATTTTAAGACACTGAACGTCCATAGGAAAGCATTGAGTAATGCTTTCCTATGGGCGGTTTGAATGCGCGCACGGCTCTTGCCGTGCATACGCATTCGGAGCTGAGCGGCGGAGGGATCCCCAGCGCCAAGGGAGTCCGGCGCTGGAGAAAGGTAAGTGCTGAAGACACACACACTCTCACGAACAGATGCATACACACTAGCTGACACACACATTTACTGACAGAGACACACTCAGCGACAGACATACATAACACTCACTTACAAAACATACACTCACTGACAAACACACTCACTAACAGACATCAAACAGACTCACTAACACAAACACACTCAGTAACAGACACACACAGTAACACACTCACTGACACTCACTAGCAGACACACACTCAACAGACACACACACTGACACTCACACTAACACACACTGACACTCACAGTAACAGTAACACACACAGTAACACTAACATACACACTAACACTCACAGTAACACTAACACATACACACACATTAACACTCACAGTAACACTAAGCCATACACACACATTAACACTCACAGTAGCACTAACACACACACACACACTAACACTCACAGTAACACTAACACACACACTAACACTCACAGTAACACTCACACACACACTAACACTCACAGTAACACTAACACACACACACACTAACACTCACAGTAACACTAACACACACACACACACACACACACTAATACACACACACACTAATACACACACACACACACTAACACTAATACACACACACTAATACACACACACACTAATACACACACACACTAATACACACACACACACTAATACACACACACACTAACACTAATACACACACACACACACACACACACACACACACTAATACACACACACTAACACTAATACACACACACACACTAATACACACACACTAATACACACACACTAACACTAATACACACACACTAACACTAATACACACACACACACTAATACACACACACACACTAACACTAATACACACACACACTAATACACACACACACACTAACGCATTTTTTTTTTAATTTAATCCCCCCAGCCTCCTTACCTTTTGGGGTCCAGGGGTCCAGTGGTGCTGCTGGGCTCCTGGGGGGCCGGTCACCCGGCGGGCAGTCAGGCTGGCCGGTGCGCGAGGGAGCACTGTCCCCTGAGTGCTTCCTCTTCAGCTCCCTCGCGCGCTGCGTACTGATACCGGCGCCGGAAGATGACGTCATCTTCCGGCTCCGGTATCAGTGCGGTGCGCGAGGGAGCTGAAGAGGAAGAACTCAGGGGACAGTGCTCCCTCGCGCACCGGCCAGCCTGACTGCCCGCCGGGTGTAAGCAGGGCCAGCCTCGGGGGGCCCGGAGGTGGCCGGCTCCTGGGCCCCCCAGGAGAAGAGGCTGGCCCAGAGCATACATACCGGGTCGCAGGGGCGGCCGGGCCCCCTGGTGGGCCGGGCCCGGTCGCAGCCGCGACCCCTGCGACCCTGGTATGTACGCCACTGCTTGTATTGGACTGACGGGTTTAATGTCTTTGTGACTAAGCATCTAATTTTCATCAAGCTGTCTAATATCTTTGTTTTAGGATTAATTAGAATCAGATGTTTTAAATGGTGGGAGGTACTGGATGAGGGGGTGTGGCAGGGAAGTGGCGCTGTAATGAATTTTGGCACAGGGCGCCTAAAAGACTAAGGCCGGCCCTGCCTATAAGCCCGTGGAAACTCTGCATAGTAAAATATGCAAAGAGGGAATGTAGCTCTGGGTTCTGTTCAGCCTAGAAATGTGATGTGAGTTGTGTGGCTGCCATGGCGCCCTTGTTGCCATGGCATCCTGTGTGACTGCACCGCTCGCACACCCTAAAAGCTGGCTCTGCTGATGGAATAAGGCATATTGTATCATGAGGTTCAACAGATACTTACTATGTGATCTTCTACAGACATCCGTGGCTTGTAAATAACTATTACTAGTGATGTCGCGAACATAAAATTTAAAACCCAGAGGGACTCTTTCTGGCCACAATAGTGATGGAAAAGTTGTTTCAAGGGGACTAACACCTGGAGTGTGGCATGCCGGAGGGGGATCCATGGAAAAACTCCCATGGAAAATTACACAGTTGATGCAGAGTCTGGTTTTAATCCATAAAGGGCATAAATCACCTAACATTCCTAAATCACAATGGATATGGATTGACACCTGACATATGACATATTGACACCTTGACATATGGATTGACACCTGTCCTCAGAGACCCTGATACACACTGACACAGAGCAGAATAGGGACTGTTCCCCCTACATAGGGTCACTTGGCAGATATGGATTGACACCTGTCCTGAGGGACCCTGATACACACTGACACAGAGCAGAATAGGGACTGTTCCCGCTACATAGGGTCACTTGGCAGATATGGATTGACACCTGTCCTCATGGACCCTGATACACACTGACACAGAGCAGAATAGGGGCAGTTCCCCCTACATAGGGTCACTTGGCAAATATGGATTGACACCTGTCCTCAGGGACCCTGATACACACTGACACAGAGCAGAATAGTTACTTTTCCCCCTAAATAGGGTCACTTGGCAGATATGGATTGACACCTGTCCTCAGGGACCCTGATACACACTGACACAGAGCAGAATAGGGACAGTTCCCCCTACATAGGGTAACTTGGCAAATATGGATTGACACCTGTCCTCAGGGACCCTGATACACACTGACACAGAGCAGAATAGGGACTTTTCCCCCTAAATAGGGTCACTTGGCAGATATGGATTGACACCTGTCCTCAGGGACCCTGATACACACTGACGCAGAGCAGAATAGGGACTGTTCCTCCTACATAGGGTCACTTGGCAGATATGGATTGACACCTATCCTAAGGATCCCTGATACACACTGACACAGAGCAGAATAGGGACTGTTCCCCCTACACAGGGTCACTTGGCAGATATGGATTGACACCTGTCCTCAGGGACCCTGATACACACTGACACAGAGCAGAATAGGGACTGTTCCCCCTACATAGGGTCACTTGGCAGATATGGATTGACACCTGTCCTCAGGGACCCTGATACACACTGACACAGAGCAGAATAGGGACTGTTCCTCCTACATAGGGTCACCATTTTTAGCCCAAGGCAGCTCATCTCATCAGGCCTTTTTTAGTCGAATGTATCGCCCACTATCAGTCCCTTCGGGATCCATCCCTCATTCATCTTAATAAAGGTGAGGTAATCTAGACTTTTTTGACCTAGGCGACTTCTCTTCTCAGTGACAATACCTCCTGCTGCACTGAAGGTCCTTTCTGACAGGACACTTGAAGCGGGGCAGGCCAGAAGTTCTATCGCAAATTGGGATAGCTCAGGCCACAGTTCAAGTCTGCACACCCAGTAGTCAAGGGGTTCATCGCTCCTCAGAGTGTTGATATCTGCAGTTAAGGCGAGGGAGTCTGCTACCTGTCGGTCGAGTCGTTCTCTGAGGGTGGACCCCGAAGGGCTGTGGCGATGCATAGGACTTAAAAAGCTCTGCATGTCCTCCATCAACAACACGTCTGTAAAGCGTCCTGTCCTTGCCGGCGTGGTCGTGGGAGGAGGAGGATTACTTTCACCTCTTCCCCTGTCAGATTCCCGTTGTGTTGTGACATCACCCTTATACGCTGTGTAAAGCATGCTTTTTAATTTATTTTGCAAATGCTGCATCCTTTCCAACTTGTTGTAATTTGGTAACATTTCAGACACTTTCTGCTTATACCGGGGGTCTAGTAGCGTGGACACCCAGTACAGGTCGTTCTCCTTCAGCCTTTTTATACGAGGGTCTCTCAACAGGCACGACAGCATGAAATGTTGGATGCCGAGCTACTCATTTCCCGTTCCTCCTCCTCAGTGATCTCAATGAAGGTATGTTCTTCCTCCCAGCCACGTACAACACCACGGGTACCAGATAGGTGACAACGAGCACCCTGGGATGCCTGTTGTGGTTGGTCTTCCTCCTCCTCCTCAAAGCCACATTCCTCCTCTGACTCCTCTTCCTCACAATCCTCTTCCAGCGTTGCCGCAGGTCCAGAAAGCGATGCTGATAAGGCTGTTTCTGGTGGTGATGGTGACCACAACTCTTCCTCTTCCTCTTCCTCTTCACGCTCATCTACTGCCTGATCCAGCACTCTTCGCAGGGCACACTCCGGGAAGAAAACAAATGGTATGATGTCGCTGATGGTGCCTTTGGTGCGACTGACTAGGTTTGTCACCTCCTCAAAAGGACGCATGAGCCTACAGGCATTGCGCATGAGTGTCCAGTAACGTGGCAAAAACATTCCCAGCTCCCCAGAGGCTGTCCTAGCACCCCGGTCATACAAATATTCATTAACGGCTTTTTCTTGTTGGAGCAGGCGGTCGAATATTAGCCTCACTGGCATGTTGTTTCGCTGCTGGATATCTGCAAAGTGCGCCATGGCCATGTAGGAATACCTGAAATGGCCACACACCTTCCTGGCCTGCTTCAGGACACCCTGTAAGCCTGGGTACTTATGCACAAAGCGTTGTACGATCAGATTACACACATGTGCCATGCACGGCACATGTGTCAACTTGCCCAACTTCAATGCCGCCAACAAATTTGTTCCGTTGTCACAAACCACTTTGCCGATATCCGGTTGCTGCGGAGTCAGCCACTTTTCCACCTGTGCTTTCAGGGCGGACAGGAGTGCTTGTCCGGTGTGACTCTCTGCTTTCAAGCAAGACACACCAGCTTGAAGACAAGTAACTGCTATTCAATCTATAACAGTAAAAAAAGTGTTTGGGTTTTTAATGCACGCTATTCTGACACCAGATATGAGTGAGAATGTGCACTGGCAGAGGTTGGCAGAGTACACGCTGTAGGCCTGACACCCGCTTGAAGACAACTAACTGCTATTCAATCTATAACATTGAAAAAAGTGTTTTGGTTTTAAATGCACGCTATTGTGACACCAGATGTGAGTGGCAATGTGCACTTGCAGAGGTTGGAAGAGTACACGCTGCAGGCCTGACACCCGCTTGCAGACAAGTAACTGCTATTCAATCTATAACAGTGAAAAAAGTTTTTTGGTTTTAAATGCACGCTACTGTGACACCAAATATGAGTGGCATTGTGCACTTGCAGAAAGTGGCAGAGTACACGCTGTAGGCCGGAAACCCGCTTAAAGACAACTAACTGCTGTTCAATCTGTAACAGTGAAAATAGTTTTGGGGTTTTAAATGCACGCTATTGTGACACCAGATATGAGTGGCACTGTGCACTGGCAGAGGTTGGCAGAGTACACGCTGTTGGCCTGACACACAGACGCTTGCAGACAACTAACTGCTATTCAATCTATTACAGTGAAAAAAAAGTTTTGGGGTTTTTAGATGCACGCTATTGTGCTACCAGATATGAGTGACACTGTGCACTGGCAGAGTACACGCTGTTGGCCTGACACACACCCGCTTGAAGACAACTAACTGCTATTCAATCTATAACAGTGAAAAAAAAAATTTTTTTTTAAATGCACGCTATTGTGACACCAGATATGAGTGGCACCGTGCACTGGCAGAGGTTGGCAGAGTACACGCTGTAGGCCTGACACACAGACGCTTGCAGACAACTAACTGCTATTCAATCTATTACAGTGAAAAAATGTTTTTTGTTTTTAAATGCAAGCTATTGTGACACCAGATATGAGTGGTGGCACTGGGCAAGTGGGCACAGTATCCACTGTGAGCCTGACACAGAAGCTGGCAGGCAGGCAGGCAACTGCAATTAGATTACACACACAAAAAAAAAGCAGACTGATGTTCTAGCCCTAAAAAGGGCTTTTTGGGGTGCTGTCCTTACAGCAGAGATCAGATGAGTCCTTCAGGACTGTAGTGGACACTGAATACACTAGCCTACCTATACATTTCCCTATCAAATGAGCAGCAGCTACACTTTCCCTCCTCTATCTAAGAATGCAGCTTCAGAATTAATCTAAAATGGATGCTGTACAGGAGGTGGGAGGGTCTGGAAGGGAGGGTCTGCTGCTGATTGGCTGGAATGTGTCTGCTGACTGTGAGGCATAGGGTCAAAGTTTAGTCAATGATGACAAATAGGGGGCGGATCGAACCGCGCATGTGTTCGCCCGCCGTGGCGAACGCGAACACGCTATGTTCTCCAGGAACTATTCGCCAGCGAACAGTTCGGTACATCACTAACTACTATTACTAATCAATCAAACAATCACAAAATACAGACAGCTACTAATAAGAATGAAGTGGAGGCATAGTAATATCACCTCAGACATTTCACATCACACAGAGTGACGCCAATAGCTTATCGGCATTTCCCATGTACTTGTGTATGTGATAAACAAGAGTACTCAAATAGTTAATAAAATACAAACCATACACTCAAGCTTTGACGTAACAGAATTCTCAGAAAAAAGCCACTTGACATCCACTAATGTCCATTTCTGTAACACATAACCAGCCCAGGCAGAAGAGGGAATTGAAATTGGCTCTGTAAAATATATTTGCAGCAGTTCTGGAATGACACGGCAATTAAAAATAAATTCCATTTAACACAAGTCCAATTAAATACTGTATGTGCCTGTTTTACAAACCGGTGTGAATTTAATCTTAGAGACTTTCTAGGACTGCGTAGTCAGGGCCAACAGCTGCAGCAGCTGCAGTAGCCATTGTGCCACCCATGATGACCCCCATGCTGCTGCTTAATGAGTCAAAACCACAGTTATTCCAATTTAAATTTATTATTAAATTCTCTACAAAAACTTTCATACAGTTGATGTAAATTGGACAGCTAGAAGGCTTTACCTTGTGGAATGCTGTAGGTATCAGGATGTGTCTAGAGTTGCCAGATCCACCACCATGTTTTTGTGGGTATGTATTACTTCCACAAAATGTTGGCTAGCACAGGAAAGGTTCTGCCCTAACTATGCAGAATTCACAGGGTGCAGCACGAATTTACTTAATTTATCTAATCAAGCAATTTCTTTCATATTTGTCCTTACATAGAACATAAAAACATAGAATGTGACGGCAGATAAGAACCATTCGGCCCATCTAGTCTGCCCAATTTTCTAAATACTTTTATTAGTCCCTGGCCTTATCTTATAGTTAGGATAGCCTTATGCCTATCCCACGCATGCTTAAACTCCCTCACTGTGTTTTACCTCTACCACTTCAGCAAGAAGGCTATTCCATGCATCTAGATAGGTATTGGATCAGCGCTGAGTGATCAAATAGGACTGTGAACAAATCGAAAGCTGCAACCTATGGGTATGAGGTTCCCTCTAATAACCTCAAAGGAAAAATGGCAAAAACACAATAATAGGTCGCGCTAAATACAAATGGATGTGAAATAACAATGTAAAATAAATAAATAAAAATATAAAATATAACAAGATCAGAAAGACAAAATGAGTAGGAATAAAATTGTTAATATTAATATCACTTGCATACACTCTTACAGTAAGGAACGGAACAGTTATAATGAATAGTCCCAATACTTAATAGTCTGCTTGTATATTCCAATAAATAAGTGGAAGGCTTGGTATGTAGGGATTTCCAATGAAGAGAATGAATCTTCTAATTCATGGGGTGTCTTGACTCCGTGGTATACATGGAAAGACAAAACAAAGAAACTCCAATAGTGCAAACTGAGGACCAATAAGAGCAGGATGAATATAGGGGAGGTATATTACTCACCTATTATTGAGCATAAACTAGCTCAAGTATAATAAGCATTCAGTGGCGTCTGCCCCCCACTGGCGGGATAAGGTGAAGGTAATTCCTCGGTATAAAAAAAGGGGAAGAAAAACAACCAAATATAGTGCTCACTGTAGATATGATAAAAATGAGTATAAACAGTAGAAATGCAGGTACTCACATTTGGATGAGCAGGATATACTGCTCAATCTATTCGTTTGGGTGGTATAGTCCCCACCTAGGATTCTTTAGCAGGTATCAGCTTCACAGTAGTATATGACCAGGTAAAATAAATAAATAAATAAATAAAGGATATATGGCAAAATAATTCTAGGTAACACCAATATTCCTTTAATAAGATAATAAATATATAAAAACAGCCAAAACGCGTTTCGCCACACAGGGCTTTATCAACTGGCAATAGTAAAAATCAGCCTGGTACATAGATGCTTAAATAAGATAAGAAAACAAATGCTTATTCAAATTTTAGCGCCAAAATGACGTCATCAATACACAGTATAAAATACAAAAACATATTAAAACAGAAAAAATACAAGTCCTTAATGATAATAATAAAAAAATATAAAAATATAAATAAAACCCTTAATATTAACTTAAAACGAGTGTTATTAAGTAAGAAGGATAAATAATGAAAAGGTAGTACTCAATCACGTGATCGCGGATAGCCGCGATCACATGGAGTTCCCTAAAGACTTTTGGGTAATGTAGTGCACAGCAAGGGGCATGGGAGGACCGGATGAGTGGGAAGGACAAATAGACACGTGATCGCGATCGTCCGCGATCACGTGGTATACCGCAATGAGTATTGGGCAATGTAGTCAGATAGACACGTGATCGCGATCATCCGCGATCACGTGGTATACCGCAATGAGCATTGGGCAATGTAGTCTAGACGGAGGTCGGCACAACAAAGCACACCTCCGTCTAGGTAAACGAGCAGGCAGCATAAAGAAATGTACAGGGAAAAATAAAAACGAGCATAATGAAAAATAAAATAAAAGGAAAACAAAGGAGGGGAAAAAAAAGGCAAACTTGGGAATAGTAAAAAAAAGGGTGAAGAGAGAGAAATGTGTATATGTGGACAGGATGACAAGAATATGTACAAACTGGATAGTTGCCTTATAAACAAACAGAGACAACTTCTGAGTAAGTAGTGGGAAATTAATATAGAATAAAATAAATATAAATAAAATAGTCATGGAAGAAGAAAAGTAAGAATAAGAAAAATTGTATCTTATACTGTAGCAACAGAATATAAGAAAATAATGTGAGAGAAAATATATATAGGTAAAAATAATAAAAATAAAAATAAAAATAAAAATAAAAATTGGATAAAAATAGAAAAAAAATAAAAAAAAAATATAGAGATAATAATAGGAAAATAATAGTAATAAATAACGGGAAAATAAATAAGAAAATAAATAAATAAATATGGAAGAATATATATGAATATGAATGAAGGGATTTGGATATAGAGAGCGGAGAAAAGAGAAATAATGATATAGTATATTATAAAAAGTTAAAAAGATCAAATTCTGCATTAAGTCCTTGTGGGGCAAGGGTTCTGAGTTGGAAGACCCAATACATTTCTCTTTTGCCCAGGATATTGGTAATGTTACCTCCTCTCCATGGGAGGGTAACATGTTCTATCCCAATGACTTTCAGAAGTGTCGGGTCTTTATTGTGTATCATAAAGTGCTTAGAGACTGAGTGGTTGTCATAGCCCCTTTTGATGTTACGGCAGTGTTCTGCCACTCTTACTTTGAGACATCTCTTAGTCATGCCCACGTACTGTAATCCACATGGGCATTCCAATAGGTATATCACCCCTTTAGTGTTACAGCCAATAAAGTCTTTAATAGGATAAGAGGTTTTTGTAATATTAGAAGAAAAATTAGTAATTTTAGAATTTGTGGTACCTTTTGTGGTTCTGCATACAATACAATTGTTACACTTAAAACAACCTTTAGGTTTAGATAAAAAATTCTTTTTTTGTTGTACACTTTTTTTTGTATAATTTTTGGTAAGCATTGTTTTGAAATTCGGCGCTCCTCTAAATATAACATTAGGTCTATCTGGGATGTAGTCTTTTAAAAGGTCGTCTTGTTTCAGAATGTGCCAGTGTTTGTTTATGATTTTCTTTAAGGTTTTATTCTTGTTGTTAAAATCTAAGATAATAGGCAATTGTGGGGGATCCGCTTTTTTCACTTTATATGTTAGGAGCTCTTTTCTTTCTTTCTCTTTTACCGACTCCAGAGCTACATCTAATTTATTTACTTCATAGTTTTTTTCTAAAAACATATTTTTCAATGAGGTAGATTGGGCAATAAAATCAGCTGTAGATGAGCAATTACGGTGGAGGCGAAGAAATTGGCTTTTTGGGATGCCATCCAACCAGGGTTTATGGTGGCAACTCGTCTGATCTATTATTGTATTTGTACAAACTTCTTTAAAAAAAGTTTTTGTTTGGATGCATCCGTCTTGGATAAAGATATTTAAATCTAAAAAATTCACTGACGTATTGCTGAATTCTGAAGTTAAAACAATACCTCTATCATTCACATTTAAATGGTCTAAAAACAGTTTAAGAGACATTTCTGAGCCTTGCCAAATAAAAAATAAGTCGTCAATATAACGGAAATAGGAAACCAGGTTTGCCCGCCAGCAATGATCACCCCAAATCGCTTCGGATTCCCAATCCGCCATGAAGAGGTTAGCATAGCTGGGGGCAAACCTGGTTCCCATAGCAGTACCCTTCTTTTGAATATAAAATGAATCTAAAAACCAAAAATAATTGTTGGTAAGAATTATATTGATACCTTGTATAATAAAATTGATTTGAGAATCTGGGATGGAGCTGTATTGTTTTAAAATCCTTTCTACTGCCTGGCATCCAATATTGTGTGGGATTATAGTGTATAATGATTGTACATCACAGGTTACCAGTATATAATTGTGACACCATTTAAAATCACTTAAAAAAGATAAAAGAGTCAAAGAGTCTTTCAGATATGATCTCGTTTGTTTAACCAAGGGTTGTAATAAAATATCTATATATTCTGAAAGATTGGATAAAACTGATCCGATACCCGACACTATAGGTCTTCCAGGGGGTTCTTCAGCATTTTTGTGTATTTTTGGAAGAAAATAAATAACTGGAATTTTAGGGTAAAGGATATTAAGATAATCTAATTCATGTTTATTTAAAATTCCCATCTCTACTCCATCTTTTAAAAATTCACTTAGAATTTCTTTGATATTGGGGGTAGGGTCATAAGATAATTTGTTATATACCTCAACATCATTAAGCTGACGATTGGCTTCTTTTATGTACATGGACTTAGATAAAATAACTAAACCCCCACCTTTATCGGCGGGTTTTATGACGATTTCGTCATCTTTTTGAAGTTCCTTTAACGCTTTCCATTCTTTCTGAGTGAGGTTTTGATGATCATACTTATTGTGTTTAATTTTATCGAAATCTTTGAGAACCAGTTTTTCGAAGACTTCAATAGGGCCTGATTTAAAATTAGCAGGATAAAATTTAGAAGGATTTCTTAAAACGGTATGTGTGGTAGAACTTTCCTTAGATGTGTCTAAATTGGGATATTGTGAGGCTGAATTAGATTCTGTAGAGATGTGACTGTTATGGTTAAAAAATCTTTTTATTGTAGCTTTCCTTACAAATTTGTTAATGTCGAGAAAGGCTTGGAAAGGTTTAAAAGCGTTAGTAGGAGCGTATTTTAGACCTTTACTTAAAACCAAAATTTGAGTGGCTGTTAAAACTTTTTGGGAGAGGTTAAAAATTCCAAGTTTTTTCTCATCTATATTTTTTATTATTGTCTCTCTTTCCTTTCTCTTTTGTAGTCTTCTGCCACCTCTCCCTCCTCTATACTTAAGCTTCTTTTCCTTGTTCTGGGTAGGTATGGGGTCTGTGTGTGAGGTAGATTGTGTGTGCGAATGTCTAAAAAATTATCCTCGATCTCTGAGTCAATCGACAGTAATTGGTACCTGTTGTTGTGGGAGTAATTAGGTGGTGACTTAGGAACATCTGGATATTTATGGCCAAATCTAGGTCTCTGGGGTCTTGGTGTAGGTGTTGTGGATTGAGTGTAACTGGACTTATTTGTGGTAGTGCGGTGAGGGAAATTTTGATAATCTGGTGATTTGTGATATTTGTTGGTGTGATGGTTAGATGTCTTATAGTTGTGTGATACTCTGTATCTATTCGGTGAAGAGTGTTGTCTATCATAATTTTTTTAGAAATGGGTGGGGGGTCTTTGTCTGTTTTGAGGATAGTAATTATTTTGACGGTGACGGTATGGTGGCGGTGAAGAAGAGTGATGTGAAGATTTGTTGTGACGGTAAGAGTTAGCGTGATGAGTGTGTTCATAATTTTGATTACTATTCTTAGTTGTGAATGTATCAGTGGTGTATTTTTTGTGTAAATTATATGTCCTCACTTGATTATTGCCATAATCTTGTTTGTCTCTTATATATTTTTTTATTTTTATATGTTTTGTGTCCGTTTCTACTTTTTCAATTTTACTTTGTATTAAGACTGAATTTTGTTTGTAGGAGTGGGTTTCTGTAAAGAGTAGTAGCTTTTCTTTAAGGTTATTTATCTCCATATCTAGAGTAGAGAGTTTTTTACTTTTCTTTATGATTAAGGTTTCCATGAGGCCGAAGGTGCATACCTCCAGTTTGTTAAACCAGTCATTCATAAACTCTTCGTCGTCTTGATCTGTAGTGGGTAATTTATACAGTCTTAGACCTCTTGGGGTAATTTTCTCGTCAATATACTTTTTCAGAGTTGCTATTTCCCATTTTAATTTTATCTCTGAGGTTAAAGATTTCTCTAGTTGTCTAAATAGGTCTTGTTGATTATGAGTTGGATGTTCATTAAAGATTAGATCGCTATTGTTTGTGTCAAAAGCATGATTTATGTCTATAGTATAGTTACGTCTATAATCAAAAATAGACATAGTTCCTATAGAGCACTCTGCTGCTATCACCAGAGGGAAATGGATAGACAAAAGATAGGTATTGGATCAGCGCTGAGTGATCTAATAGGACTGTGAACAAATCGAAAGCTGCAACCTATGGGTATGAGGTTCCCTCTAATAACCTCAAAGGAAAAATGGCAAAAACACAATAATAGGTCGCGCTAAATACAAATGGATGTGAAATAACAATGTAAAATAAATAAATAAAAATATAAAATATAACAAGATCAGAAAGACAAAATGAGTAGGAATAAAATTGTTAATATTAATATCACTTGCATACACTCTTACAGTAAGGAACGGAACAGTTATAATGAATAGTCCCAATACTTAATAGTCTGCTTGTATATTCCAATAAATAAGTGGAAGGCTTGGTATGTAGGGATTTCCAATGAAGAGAATGAATCTTCTAATTCATGGGGTGTCTTGACTCCGTGGTATACATGGAAAGACAAAACAAAGAAACTCCAATAGTGCAAACTGAGGACCAATAAGAGCAGGATGAATATAGGGGAGGTATATTACTCACCTATTATTGAGCATAAACTAGCTCAAGTATAATAAGCATTCAGTGGCGTCTGCCCCCCACTGGCGGGATAAGGTGAAGGTAATTCCTCGGTATAAAAAAAGGGGAAGAAAAACAACCAAATATAGTGCTCACTGTAGATATGATAAAAATGAGTATAAACAGTAGAAATGCAGGTACTCACATTTGGATGAGCAGGATATACTGCTCAATCTATTCGTTTGGGTGGTATAGTCCCCACCTAGGATTCTTTAGCAGGTATCAGCTTCACAGTAGTATATGACCAGGTAAAATAAATAAATAAATAAATAAAGGATATATGGCAAAATAATTCTAGGTAACACCAATATTCCTTTAATAAGATAATAAATATATAAAAACAGCCAAAACGCGTTTCGCCACACAGGGCTTTATCAACTGGCAATAGTAAAAATCACACAGAAAAGGAGACCCTTGAAACAAGGGGATCCTGAGGAGCAACTTTGAACACGGAAAAGGCACTTGAATGCCTGGTAACAGGAAAGAGAGAAAGAGTAGTGGGAGAGTGAGCAGGTAAAAATGACCTATGCCGTACCCCCAACTTCCTTAATAAACCATACTTGAACAGAATATAAAAATAAAACGAAGGAACCTCCAAAAACCTCTCCAATAGCTACCTAGTATAGTATTGCCTTTGAAGGCAATCACCTAAACTAAGGCAAACTCGCTAAATACCTGATACCATAAGCAAACCAAAAAAGGCCACCTAATAAAAAACTATAAAGGTGCTACCTAAGTAAAGTGTAAGACAAACATATAAAGTGAGGAAAACGCTCGACGCGCGTTTCAGCGTGGATACACGCCGTCGTCAGGAGCTAGTCAACCACTGTGTGCTCCCAAGCTTCTTAAATACCTGACATATCGTAACCGAACAGCCTACAGCTGATCGGAGCAAATTAGAGGGGCGTGTGTGGATACCGTTCTATCCCGCCTCCTAAGCCACGTCATAGCCAGCCTGTGGCTGTACATTGGTGGTTGAGTGGGTCAATCAAAGGTGAGCCCACAGAGGATCCGCCTCTCCTAGTTACAGCACACTTTCGGCGGTGGTCATAGGCTGAACGACCCATCCGTCGGGTGTGGGCGGAGAGGGAGGAGGGATACAATTACTGGCAAGCTGTTCGCCGTGTGTCTTCTAATACTGGGCAATCAAGTGGGAATGTGAAGCACCGTCTGGAGGGCGGGGCTTAACATCGCTCACTATAGACCGGTCAGTGGGAAATATACACCAAAGTAGCATACCACATATACACCTTATGAGGTGTTTAGCGAGGGCTAATGTGTGGATCCCTTGCCAGTGCCCATGGGTAGAAGATCAAAGTGATTTCGGCTTATCCCCGAATTGGAGTTTAATAAAGCATACACTGCAAAGCCAACTCTATATAACCTCTGTCCAGACAAATTATGCTGATGCTTAATAAGGATTAAGAAGTCAACCCCATATACTGCAAACATAGGACAGAGGAAAAGAGAGGGGCTATTAGTTGGACTGCGTTCAATAACGATCCGAATTTAAAGGGATAGTCAGAGAGGAATGCTATATTAGTCAGGCAGGGCTATCGATTACACACAGTGTTGTTCCAAAGAACAAAAGACAAAAAACAAAAAAACTTTATTATTTACATAAATACACAATTGCATAATCAGCAAATTAGGAATTAAAAATAGTCAGAAAAAGGTGACCAGCCTATAACCCGTGGATGTTAGGTACCCTATAAATTATAAAAATGACGTAAATGAGAACCCTTCGTTGAGTCCTTTGGGGGAGATTGTTTTTAATTTATAAATCCAATAGGATTCCCTTTGTCTCAGTTTACGGTCCCAATCACCTTTACGTTGGGTCTGAGGTATTAATTCTATACCCATAAAACGTAGCCTGCTAGATGAGTTGGCGTGATGTATCTTCAGATGTCTAGAGATAGGGGTTTCCAATCTCCTTCTGACAGAATTCACATGCTCCCTAATGCGGAATTTGAAGGGGCGAAAAGTCTTCCCAACATATTTAATTCCGCATGAGCACGTCAGAAGGTAGATGACCCCCTCCGTACGACAGTTAAAGAAAGATTGTACGCAATGGAAATCTTGATTGGAACTGTCTGAGAACATCTTAGTTTCTTTGGGTATGAATTGGCATGCGCTACAGTGTCCGCACCTATACGTGCCTTTAGGGAGATATGGTTTGGCTGGATTGCCAATTGGTCCGAGATGGCTAGGTACCAATAGGTCCCTAAGGTTTTTTCCCCTCCGAGCCGTGACTGACGGAAAGGGGGGGACCACCGATTTTAACTGTTCATCTGCCGTCAGGATTGGCCAGTATCTGCCGAGAATTGACAGCATGGTGTGCCAGCCTGCATCAAAGGTTCCAATACACCGGATTTGGTGACTACTTATTGGACTGTTGTCTTTAAGTAGATCACTTCTATCGGACTGCAAGGCCCTTGAGTAGGCCCTTTTTAATACCCTGTTAGGGTACCCCTTATCTTTGAAAGATTTCCTTAAGTCGGCTGCTTTGATTTTGAAATCTTCCACCGTGGAACAGTTCCTGCGAAGACGCAGGTACTGTCCGGTCGGTATGCCAGCCTTTGAAGGGTAGGGATGATGGCTCTGCCAGTTTAAAAAACTGTTTGTGGCAGTCTTTTTACGAAATAAAGTGGTAGATACATGGTCATCCTGTAGGGACAATGTAATGTCTAGGAAATTTAACTGTCTACCCCCAATTTCGCTAGTGAAGTGTAGATTTAAATCATTATCATTAAGCAGTTGTACAAACTTATTGAAGTCTTCTGTGGACCCCAACCACACTACCAGCACATCGTCGATATAGCGTTTCCAGCAGAATATCTGGGTCATATATTGAGTCAAACGTATATCGGTTGACAGACGATGCTCCCATGTGCCCAGATATAAATTAGCATAAGATGGGGCACAGGATGTGCCCATTGCTGTGCCCACAATTTGATGGTAGATCGCCCCATTAAACAAAAAAATGTTTTTAGTGAGTACAAAATTCAAAATGGCACAAACAAAATCAATGTATTCTTGAGCGAATTTGGACTGTAGTTGTAGAATTAGTCTTAGATTTTTAATACCAAGGTTGTGTGGAATAGAACTATAGAGAGCCTCCACGTCCAGGCTGCATAGTACTGCATCTTTAGGGACTGTGAGACTCTCCATAGTCTGGAGCATCTGTTTAGTGTCCCTTACATATGAGGGGAGTGCTAGGACGAAAGGGCTCATTACTTTGTCAAGGTAAATACTCATGTTTTGGGTTAAGTTTCCTGTGCCGGAAACTATTGGTCGTCCCGTAGGATTCGTCATGGATTTATGAATTTTTGGCAAACTATAAAACGTTGATATCGTGGGATGCCTCGTAAACATGAAGTCAAGCTCATCTTTAGTGATGAGTTTGTTATCGAATGCTTGATGTAAGAGCCCTTTCACCTCTAGGATATATTCCCCTGTAGGGTCCGTCTGTAAAGTACGATAAGTTTTAGTGTCGCTCAGTAGTTGGTTGACCATGGCTATGTAATAAGGGCGGTCCATTATAACAATGTTACCGCCCTTATCCGAAGGTTTAATGATTATGTGCGGGTTAGTGCGGAGAGATTTGAGGGCATTAATTTCGGCATATGTTAAATCTCCGCACTAACCCGCACATAATCATTAAACCTTCGGATAAGGGCGGTAACATTGTTATAATGGACCGCCCTTATTACATAGCCATGGTCAACCAACTACTGAGCGACACTAAAACTTATCGTACTTTACAGACGGACCCTACAGGGGAATATATCCTAGAGGTGAAAGGGCTCTTACATCAAGCATTCGATAACAAACTCATCACTAAAGATGAGCTTGACTTCATGTTTACGAGGCATCCCACGATATCAACGTTTTATAGTTTGCCAAAAATTCATAAATCCATGACGAATCCTACGGGACGACCAATAGTTTCCGGCACAGGAAACTTAACCCAAAACATGAGTATTTACCTTGACAAAGTAATGAGCCCTTTCGTCCTAGCACTCCCCTCATATGTAAGGGACACTAAACAGATGCTCCAGACTATGGAGAGTCTCACAGTCCCTAAAGATGCAGTACTATGCAGCCTGGACGTGGAGGCTCTCTATAGTTCTATTCCACACAACCTTGGTATTAAAAATCTAAGACTAATTCTACAACTACAGTCCAAATTCGCTCAAGAATACATTGATTTTGTTTGTGCCATTTTGAATTTTGTACTCACTAAAAACATTTTTTTGTTTAATGGGGCGATCTACCATCAAATTGTGGGCACAGCAATGGGCACATCCTGTGCCCCATCTTATGCTAATTTATATCTGGGCACATGGGAGCATCGTCTGTCAACCGATATACGTTTGACTCAATATATGACCCAGATATTCTGCTGGAAACGCTATATCGACGATGTGCTGGTAGTGTGGTTGGGGTCCACAGAAGACTTCAATAAGTTTGTACAACTGCTTAATGATAATGATTTAAATCTACACTTCACTAGCGAAATTGGGGGTAGACAGTTAAATTTCCTAGACATTACATTGTCCCTACAGGATGACCATGTATCTACCACTTTATTTCGTAAAAAGACTGCCACAAACAGTTTTTTAAACTGGCAGAGCCATCATCCCTACCCTTCAAAGGCTGGCATACCGACCGGACAGTACCTGCGTCTTCGCAGGAACTGTTCCACGGTGGAAGATTTCAAAATCAAAGCAGCCGACTTAAGGAAATCTTTCAAAGATAAGGGGTACCCTAACAGGGTATTAAAAAGGGCCTACTCAAGGGCCTTGCAGTCCGATAGAAGTGATCTACTTAAAGACAACAGTCCAATAAGTAGTCACCAAATCCGGTGTATTGGAACCTTTGATGCAGGCTGGCACACCATGCTGTCAATTCTCGGCAGATACTGGCCAATCCTGACGGCAGATGAACAGTTAAAATCGGTGGTCCCCCCCTTTCCGTCAGTCACGGCTCGGAGGGGAAAAAACCTTAGGGACCTATTGGTACCTAGCCATCTCGGACCAATTGGCAATCCAGCCAAACCATATCTCCCTAAAGGCACGTATAGGTGCGGACACTGTAGCGCATGCCAATTCATACCCAAAGAAACTAAGATGTTCTCAGACAGTTCCAATCAAGATTTCCATTGCGTACAATCTTTCTTTAACTGTCGTACGGAGGGGGTCATCTACCTTCTGACGTGCTCATGCGGAATTAAATATGTTGGGAAGACTTTTCGCCCCTTCAAATTCCGCATTAGGGAGCATGTGAATTCTGTCAGAAGGAGATTGGAAACCCCTATCTCTAGACATCTGAAGATACATCACGCCAACTCATCTAGCAGGCTACGTTTTATGGGTATAGAATTAATACCTCAGACCCAACGTAAAGGTGATTGGGACCGTAAACTGAGACAAAGGGAGTCCTATTGGATTTATAAATTAAAAACAATCTCCCCCAAAGGACTCAACGAAGGGTTCTCATTTACGTCATTTTTATAATTTATAGGGTACCTAACATCCACGGGTTATAGGCTGGTCACCTTTTTCTGACTATTTTTAATTCCTAATTTGCTGATTATGCAATTGTGTATTTATGTAAATAATAAAGTTTTTTTGTTTTTTGTCTTTTGTTCTTTGGAACAACACTGTGTGTAATCGATAGCCCTGCCTGACTAATATAGCATTCCTCTCTGACTATCCCTTTAAATTCGGATCGTTATTGAACGCAGTCCAACTAATAGCCCCTCTCTTTTCCTCTGTCCTATGTTTGCAGTATATGGGGTTGACTTCTTAATCCTTATTAAGCATCAGCATAATTTGTCTGGACAGAGGTTATATAGAGTTGGCTTTGCAGTGTATGCTTTATTAAACTCCAATTCGGGGATAAGCCGAAATCACTTTGATCTTCTACCCATGGGCACTGGCAAGGGATCCACACATTAGCCCTCGCTAAACACCTCATAAGGTGTATATGTGGTATGCTACTTTGGTGTATATTTCCCACTGACCGGTCTATAGTGAGCGATGTTAAGCCCCGCCCTCCAGACGGTGCTTCACATTCCCACTTGATTGCCCAGTATTAGAAGACACACGGCGAACAGCTTGCCAGTAATTGTATCCCTCCTCCCTCTCCGCCCACACCCGACGGATGGGTCGTTTAGCCTATGACCACCGCCGAAAGTGTGCTGTAACTAGGAGAGGCGGATCCTCTGTGGGCTCACCTTTGATTGACCCACTCAACCACCAATGTACAGCCACAGGCTGGCTATGACGTGGCTTAGGAGGCGGGATAGAACGGTATCCACACACGCCCCTCTAATTTGCTCCGATCAGCTGTAGGCTGTTCGGTTACGATATGTCAGGTATTTAAGAAGCTTGGGAGCACACAGTGGTTGACTAGCTCCTGACGACGGCGTGTATCCACGCTGAAACGCGCGTCGAGCGTTTTCCTCACTTTATATGTTTGTCTTACACTTTACTTAGGTAGCACCTTTATAGTTTTTTATTAGGTGGCCTTTTTTGGTTTGCTTATGGTATCAGGTATTTAGCGAGTTTGCCTTAGTTTAGGTGATTGCCTTCAAAGGCAATACTATACTAGGTAGCTATTGGAGAGGTTTTTGGAGGTTCCTTCGTTTTATTTTTATATTCTGTTCAAGTATGGTTTATTAAGGAAGTTGGGGGTACGGCATAGGTCATTTTTACCTGCTCACTCTCCCACTACTCTTTCTCTCTTTCCTGTTACCAGGCATTCAAGTGCCTTTTCCGTGTTCAAAGTTGCTCCTCAGGATCCCCTTGTTTCAAGGGTCTCCTTTTCTGTGTGATTTTTACTATTGCCAGTTGATAAAGCCCTGTGTGGCGAAACGCGTTTTGGCTGTTTTTATATATTTATTATCTTATTAAAGGAATATTGGTGTTACCTAGAATTATTTTGCCATATATCCTTTATTTATTTATTTATTTATTTTACCTGGTCATATACTACTGTGAAGCTGATACCTGCTAAAGAATCCTAGGTGGGGACTATACCACCCAAACGAATAGATTGAGCAGTATATCCTGCTCATCCAAATGTGAGTACCTGCATTTCTACTGTTTATACTCATTTTTATCATATCTACAGTGAGCACTATATTTGGTTGTTTTTCTTCCCCTTTTTTTATACCGAGGAATTACCTTCACCTTATCCCGCCAGTGGGGGGCAGACGCCACTGAATGCTTATTATACTTGAGCTAGTTTATGCTCAATAATAGGTGAGTAATATACCTCCCCTATATTCATCCTGCTCTTATTGGTCCTCAGTTTGCACTATTGGAGTTTCTTTGTTTTGTCTTTCCATGTATACCACGGAGTCAAGACACCCCATGAATTAGAAGATTCATTCTCTTCATTGGAAATCCCTACATACCAAGCCTTCCACTTATTTATTGGAATATACAAGCAGACTATTAAGTATTGGGACTATTCATTATAACTGTTCCGTTCCTTACTGTAAGAGTGTATGCAAGTGATATTAATATTAACAATTTTATTCCTACTCATTTTGTCTTTCTGATCTTGTTATATTTTATATTTTTATTTATTTATTTTACATTGTTATTTCACATCCATTTGTATTTAGCGCGACCTATTATTGTGTTTTTGCCATTTTTCCTTTGAGGTTATTAGAGGGAACCTCATACCCATAGGTTGCAGCTTTCGATTTGTTCACAGTCCTATTAGATCACTCAGCGCTGATCCAATACCTATCTTTTGTCTATCCATTTCCCTCTGGTGATAGCAGCAGAGTGCTCTATAGGAACTATGTCTATTTTTGATTATAGACGTAACTATACTATAGACATAAATCATGCTTTTGACACAAACAATAGCGATCTAATCTTTAATGAACATCCAACTCATAATCCACAAGACCTATTTAGACAACTAGAGAAATCTTTAACCTCAGAGATAAAATTAAAATGGGAAATAGCAACTCTGAAAAAGTATATTGACGAGAAAATTACCCCAAGAGGTCTAAGACTGTATAAATTACCCACTACAGATCAAGACGACGAAGAGTTTATGAATGACTGGTTTAACAAACTGGAGGTATGCACCTTCGGCCTCATGGAAACCTTAATCATAAAGAAAAGTAAAAAACTCTCTACTCTAGATATGGAGATAAATAACCTTAAAGAAAAGCTACTACCCTTTACAGAAACCCACTCCTACAAACAAAATTCAGTCTTAATACAAAGTAAAATTGAAAAAGTAGAAACGGACACAAAACATATAAAAATAAAAAAATATATGAGACAAACAAGATTATGGCAATAATCAAGTGAGGACATATAATTTACACAAAAAATACACCACTGATACATTCACAACTAAGAATAGTAATCAAAATTATGAACACACTCATCACGCTAACTCTTACCGTCACAACAAATCTTCACATCACTCTTCTTCACCGCCACCATACCGTCACCGTCAAAATAATTACTATCCTCAAAACAGACAAAGACCCCCCACCCATTTCTAAAAAAATTATGATAGACAACACTCTTCACCGAATAGATACAGAGTATCACACAACTATAAGACATCTAACCATCACACCAACAAATATCACAAATCACCAGATTATCAAAATTTCCCTCACCGCACTACCACAAATAAGTCCAGTTACACTCAATCCACAACACCTACACCAAGACCCCAGAGACCTAGATTTGGCCATAAATATCCAGATGTTCCTAAGTCACCACCTAATTACTCCCACAACAACAGGTACCAATTACTGTCGATTGACTCAGAGATCGAGGATAATTTTTTAGACATTCGCACACACAATCTACCTCACACACAGACCCCATACCTACCCAGAACAAGGAAAAGAAGCTTAAGTATAGAGGAGGGAGAGGTGGCAGAAGACTACAAAAGAGAAAGGAAAGAGAGACAATAATAAAAAATATAGATGAGAAAAAACTTGGAATTTTTAACCTCTCCCAAAAAGTTTTAACAGCCACTCAAATTTTGGTTTTAAGTAAAGGTCTAAAATACGCTCCTACTAACGCTTTTAAACCTTTCCAAGCCTTTCTCGACATTAACAAATTTGTAAGGAAAGCTACAATAAAAAGATTTTTTAACCATAACAGTCACATCTCTACAGAATCTAATTCAGCCTCACAATATCCCAATTTAGACACATCTAAGGAAAGTTCTACCACACATACCGTTTTAAGAAATCCTTCTAAATTTTATCCTGCTAATTTTAAATCAGGCCCTATTGAAGTCTTCGAAAAACTGGTTCTCAAAGATTTCGATAAAATTAAACACAATAAGTATGATCATCAAAACCTCACTCAGAAAGAATGGAAAGCGTTAAAGGAACTTCAAAAAGATGACGAAATCGTCATAAAACCCGCCGATAAAGGTGGGGGTTTAGTTATTTTATCTAAGTCCATGTACATAAAAGAAGCCAATCGTCAGCTTAATGATGTTGAGGTATATAACAAATTATCTTATGACCCTACCCCCAATATCAAAGAAATTCTAAGTGAATTTTTAAAAGATGGAGTAGAGATGGGAATTTTAAATAAACATGAATTAGATTATCTTAATATCCTTTACCCTAAAATTCCAGTTATTTATTTTCTTCCAAAAATACACAAAAATGCTGAAGAACCCCCTGGAAGACCTATAGTGTCGGGTATCGGATCAGTTTTATCCAATCTTTCAGAATATATAGATATTTTATTACAACCCTTGGTTAAACAAACGAGATCATATCTGAAAGACTCTTTGACTCTTTTATCTTTTTTAAGTGATTTTAAATGGTGTCACAATTATATACTGGTAACCTGTGATGTACAATCATTATACACTATAATCCCACACAATATTGGATGCCAGGCAGTAGAAAGGATTTTAAAACAATACAGCTCCATCCCAGATTCTCAAATCAATTTTATTATACAAGGTATCAATATAATTCTTACCAACAATTATTTTTGGTTTTTAGATTCATTTTATATTCAAAAGAAGGGTACTGCTATGGGAACCAGGTTTGCCCCCAGCTATGCTAACCTCTTCATGGCGGATTGGGAATCCGAAGCGATTTGGGGTGATCATTGCTGGCGGGCAAACCTGGTTTCCTATTTCCGTTATATTGACGACTTATTTTTTATTTGGCAAGGCTCAGAAATGTCTCTTAAACTGTTTTTAGACCATTTAAATGTGAATGATAGAGGTATTGTTTTAACTTCAGAATTCAGCAATACGTCAGTGAATTTTTTAGATTTAAATATCTTTATCCAAGACGGATGCATCCAAACAAAAACTTTTTTTAAAGAAGTTTGTACAAATACAATAATAGATTAGACGAGTTGCCACCATAAACCCTGGTTGGATGGCATCCCAAAAAGCCAATTTCTTCGCCTCCACCGTAATTGCTCATCTACAGCTGATTTTATTGCCCAATCTACCTCATTGAAAAATATGTTTTTAGAAAAAAACTATGAAGTAAATAAATTAGATGTAGCTCTGGAGTCGGTAAAAGAGAAAGAAAGAAAAGAGCTCCTAACATATAAAGTGAAAAAAGCGGATCCCCCACAATTGCCTATTATCTTAGATTTTAACAACAAGAATAAAACCTTAAAGAAAATCATAAACAAACACTGGCACATTCTGAAACAAGACGACCTTTTAAAAGACTACATCCCAGATAGACCTAATGTTATATTTAGAGGAGCGCCGAATTTCAAAACAATGCTTACCAAAAATTATACAAAAAAAAGTGTACAACAAAAAAAGAATTTTTTATCTAAACCTAAAGGTTGTTTTAAGTGTAACAATTGTATTGTATGCAGAACCACAAAAGGTACCACAAATTCTAAAATTACTAATTTTTCTTCTAATATTACAAAAACCTCTTATCCTATTAAAGACTTTATTGGCTGTAACACTAAAGGGGTGATATACCTATTGGAATGCCCATGTGGATTACAGTACGTGGGCATGACTAAGAGATGTCTCAAAGTAAGAGTGGCAGAACACTGCCGTAACATCAAAAGGGGCTATGACAACCACTCAGTCTCTAAGCACTTTATGATACACAATAAAGACCCGACACTTCTGAAAGTCATTGGGATAGAACATGTTACCCTCCCATGGAGAGGAGGTAACATTACCAATATCCTGGGCAAAAGAGAAATGTATTGGGTCTTCCAACTCAGAACCCTTGCCCCACAAGGACTTAATGCAGAATTTGATCTTTTTAACTTTTTATAATATACTATATCATTATTTCTCTTTTCTCCGCTCTCTATATCCAAATCCCTTCATTCATATTCATATATATTCTTCCATATTTATTTATTTATTTTCTTATTTATTTTCCCGTTATTTATTACTATTATTTTCCTATTATTATCTCTATATTTTTTTTTTTATTTTTTTTCTATTTTTATCCAATTTTTATTTTTATTTTTATTTTTATTTTTATTATTTTTACCTATATATATTTTCTCTCACATTATTTTCTTATATTCTGTTGCTACAGTATAAGATACAATTTTTCTTATTCTTACTTTTCTTCTTCCATGACTATTTTATTTATATTTATTTTATTCTATATTCATTTCCCACTACTTACTCAGAAGTTGTCTCTGTTTGTTTATACGGCAACTATCCAGTTTGTACATATTCTTGTCATCCCTGTAGATCCATTACACTTACACACATACTCACTTTACATATTTACATATTCATACTCTGTCCACATATACACATTTCTCTCTCTTCACCCTTTTTTTTACTATTCCCAAGTTTGCCTTTTTTTTCCCCTCCTTTGTTTTCCTTTTATTTTATTTTTCATTATGCTCGTTTTTATTTTTCCCTGTACATTTCTTTATGCAGCCTGCTCGTTTACCTAGACGGAGGTGTGCTTTGTTGTGCCGACCTCCGTCTAGACTACATTGCCCAATGCTCATTGCGGTATACCACGTGATCGCGGATGATCGCGATCACGTGTCTATCTGACTACATTGCCCAATACTCATTGCGGTATACCACGTGATCGCGGACGATCGCGATCACGTGTCTATTTGTCCTTCCCACTCATCCGGTCCTCCCATGCCCCTTGCTGTGCACTACATTACCCAAAAGTCTTTAGGGAACTCCATGTGATCGCGGCTATCCGCGATCACGTGATTGAGTACTACCTTTTCATTATTTATCCTTCTTACTTAATAACACTCGTTTTAAGTTAATATTAAGGGTTTTATTTATATTTTTATATTTTTTTATTATTATCATTAAGGACTTGTATTTTTTCTGTTTTAATATGTTTTTGTATTTTATACTGTGTATTGATGACGTCATTTTGGCGCTAAAATTTGAATAAGCATTTGTTTTCTTATCTTATTTAAGCATCTATGTACCAGGCTGATTTTTACTATTGCCAGTTGATAAAGCCCTGTGTGGCGAAACGCGTTTTGGCTGTTTTTATATATTTATTATCTTATTAAAGGAATATTGGTGTTACCTAGAATTATTTTGCCATATATCCTTTATTTATTTATTTATTTATTTTACCTGGTCATATACTACTGTGAAGCTGATACCTGCTAAAGAATCCTAGGTGGGGACTATACCACCCAAACGAATAGATTGAGCAGTATATCCTGCTCATCCAAATGTGAGTACCTGCATTTCTACTGTTTATACTCATTTTTATCATATCTACAGTGAGCACTATATTTGGTTGTTTTTCTTCCCCTTTTTTTATACCGAGGAATTACCTTCACCTTATCCCGCCAGTGGGGGGCAGACGCCACTGAATGCTTATTATACTTGAGCTAGTTTATGCTCAATAATAGGTGAGTAATATACCTCCCCTATATTCATCCTGCTCTTATTGGTCCTCAGTTTGCACTATTGGAGTTTCTTTGTTTTGTCTTTCCATGTATACCACGGAGTCAAGACACCCCATGAATTAGAAGATTCATTCTCTTCATTGGAAATCCCTACATACCAAGCCTTCCACTTATTTATTGGAATATACAAGCAGACTATTAAGTATTGGGACTATTCATTATAACTGTTCCGTTCCTTACTGTAAGAGTGTATGCAAGTGATATTAATATTAACAATTTTATTTCTACTCATTTTGTCTTTCTGATCTTGTTATATTTTATATTTTTATTTATTTATTTTACATTGTTATTTCACATCCATTTGTATTTAGCGCAACCTATTATTGTGTTATTCCATGCATCTACTACCCTCTCAGTAAAGTAATACTTCCTGATATTATTTTTAAACCTTTGTCCCTCTAATTTAAGACTAAGTCCTCTCGTTGTGGTAGTTTTTCTTCTTTTAAATATAGTCTCCTCCTTTACGGTGTTGATTCCCTTTATGTATTTAAATGTTTCTATCATATCCCCCCTGTCTTGTCTTTCCTCCCACCTATTCATGTTAACCCCTTAATGCCGTTATGGCGTTCTATGCCGTCCCGCATTAAATGGGCTTTAAAGCCGTTGCGGCGGCTTAGAACACCGTAACGGCTTGCAGCCCCAGGAGGTGAAATTTACTTACCTCCGCCGCGATCCTCTTCGGGAGGACTGCCTGACAGCCCAGGCAGCCCTCCCCGGCAAATGAGGCCCCCGGGGGCCATGTGATCGCTCTCAAAGAGCGATCACATGGCCCCCTATAGCTGGCTGTGGATCTGTCAGCAGGGGGGCCGCCTAAAATGTCAGACAGTCCCCCTGCTAGCGGGAAAGTAAAAAAAAATTATAAAATAAATGTATATATATATATATATATATATATATATATATATATATATATACACATTTATATATATAATATATATACAATACACAAGATTATATATTATTTGGGAGTCTAGCCAACCCCCATGTTCTATAATATATATATATATATATATATATATATATATATATTATATTCTAATATATATACATCTTATATATATGTAACGTTATACGTAATGTATTTTAATGTTAATATAAGTGCATATATTAATCTTAAAATACACTTAGAATGACGTTACATATATATAAGATATATATATTATATATAATACATATATATATACATTATGTTTATGTTTATATACGTATAATTACTAAAGTAAATCAATAAAATAATAAAATAAATAAATAAAATATTTTAAAAAAATGTAAATAAATGATATATACATATGTAATCTCATTCTAACTGTATTTTGTTATTAATACATATATATTGGTAACAAAATACACTTAGAATGACATTCTTTATATATCTATCTATATATAAAATACAAAAAACTGCAAATATTTATATATAGATAAATATATAATTACATAAATAACTACATAAGTATACACGTAGAATTAAAATACATATATATGTATATATATAAAAAATCTATGTGTATGCTTAAGTAATATTTTAACATAATTATGTGATTTAATTCATTAAAATTTGATTGACGTGCCTGACAACCCAGGCAGCAAGTGCAGAGAATTAAATTTGCATGCGCTATATTTGACCCTGTAACTTTCCAAGACACCATAAAACCTGTACATGGGGGGTACTGTTTTACTCGGGAGACTTCGCTGAATACAAATATTAGTGTTTCAAAATGATAAATTATATTACAACGATGATATATTTAGTAAAAGTTATGTTTTTTTGCATTTTTCACACACGAACAGCACTTTTACTGGCGATATTATTGTTGTAGTATGTTTTACTGTTTTGAAACACTTATGTTTGTGTTCAGTGAAGTCTCCCAAGTATAACAGCACCCCCTATGTACAGGTTTTATGGTGTTTTGGAAAGTTAGAGAGTCAAATATAAGGCTTGCATTTCATTTTTTTTCACATTGAAATTTGCCAGATTGGTTACGTTGCATTTGAGACCGTATGGTAGCCCAGGAATGAGAATTACCCCATAATGACATACCATTTGCAAAAGTAGACAACCCAAGGTATTGCAAGTGGAGTATGTCCAGTCTTTTATAGTAGCCACTTAGTCACAAACACTGGCCAAATATTAGTTTTTTTGCTTTTTTCACACAAAAAACGATGTGAACGCTAACTTTGGCCAGTGTTTGTGACTAAGTGGCTACTATAAAAGACTGGACATACTCCACTTGCAATACCTTGGGTTGTCTACTTTTGCAAATGGTATGCCATCATGGGGGTAAGTCTCATTCTTGGGCTACCATACGGTCTCAAAGGCAACATAACCAACCTGGCGAATTTCAATTTGAAAAAACTAAAAAATGGAATGTGCTATATTTGACCCTTTAACTTCCCAAAACACCGTAAAAACTGATAATGGGGGTACTGTTGTACTCATGAGACTTTGTTGAATCCAAATATGTGTTTTGTTTGCAGTTAAAGCTAACGGTATTATGACATTTACAGCTAAAATGTCTACAGTTTTTTTTAAATCTTAATTTCTCACAGTTTTTTAAATTTTATTCATAATAAATTAAGTTTCAAATATGAATAGTTCATGTGAAATTAAAGCCCAGTTTCTCCTGAACAAAATGATATATAATAAGTGTGGGTGCACTTAATATGAAAGAGGTGAATTACGGTTGAACAGACATATAGCGCAAATACCAGTTTTTGTTTACATTTTGTTTTGATCGGAACGTGTACTATTGACTCCATCCTACATAGAAACATAGAATGTGACGGCAGATAAGAACCATTCGGCCCATCTAGTCTGCCCAGTTTTCTAAATACTTTCATTAGTCCCTGGCATTATCTTATAGTTAGGATAGCCTTATGCCTATCCCACGCATGCTTAAACTCCTTTACTGTGTTAACCTCTACCACTTCAGCTGGAAGGCTATTCCATGCATCCACTACCCTCTCAGTAAAGTAATACTTCCTGATATTATTTTTAAACCTTTGTCCCTCTAATTTAAGACTATGTCCTCTGGTTGTGGTAGTTTTTCTTCTTTTAAATATAGTCTCCTCCTTTACTGTGTTGATTCCCTGGAGGATTCCAACAGCCAATCACTGGCAAGTTTGATCTCCTTCAAGGAGTCCGTCATGTGACGTCTACTCACTCCTCTCTCAATATCCTCTTCCAAATCAAGGATCCATGAATGTAATGCTCTGGACAAAGCAGAGATAGAGACTGCTGGATGACAACCCAAGGGGTTAAGATCCTTTATCCTTTTCTTGTAAGTTAACCTTTCCTTGATTGATTGTGATTTGTTTTCATTGCCCCTCTCCCAGATGTTGCTGAACTACAACTCACATAATTCTCTTGCCATCTATTACATTCAAAGAATTCTGAGAATTGTAGGCCATCAACATCTGGGGGCCAACGCTTAAGATCCCTTGGCTAAAGTGAAATATGTCCAGGAAAAGATTTATCAGCCTTTATTATGCTACATATTATAACGTCATACTCATACTTTTTTTTTGCCAACCTTTCTATCTTTTTCCCAGAATTCTACTACTTCTGCTGCCTTGAGTGAGGCCGTCCAGCACGCTGTCAGTCAGCCTGGTGTGCACTTTGTACTGTGGGCAGCCTTACCCTCTTTCTGGGTGGCATAATCTGATCTCGTATGTTCCAAAGTTGGGAGTTATGGCATCAAGGGCAATAGGGTTAATCCAGCCTCTAGTGGCTGTCTCATTGACAGCCGCTAGAGGCGCTTCCGCGCTTCTCACTGTGATTTTCACAGTGAGAAGACGCCAGCGTCCATAGGAAAGCATTGAGAATGCTTTCCTATGGACTGGCTGAATGCGCGCGCGGCTCCTGCCGCGCATGCGCATTCAGCCGATGACGTCGCTATGGAGGAGGAGAGGAGGAGGAGAGTTTAAGAAGTAAGTTTAAGCCCTTCCTCCCCCTAGGATCCGGCGGGAGGGGGACCCTGAGGGTGGGGGCACCCTCAGGGCACTATAGTGCCATGAAAACGAGTATGTTTTCCTGGCACTATAGTGGTCCTTTAAGCCAGACTTCAGTGTAAAACGTGGTGTGCTTAAACAAAATGTGGTCACGTGGTTTCCTGGCTAATCATGGCAGCATTTAACATATGGGTTTAGCTCCTCCCTCTAACCCTCAGGACAGGAAACACAAACAATTAAACAATTAAGCATACCTTCCCCTGGTATAATAGGAAACCCATCAGCCATCACAAGTCAAGGAAGTTTCTACTTCTGATAGACACTTCGGAGATCTCCATAAGAGGAAACCTTCATTTGCAGTGCGCAGATCCATTAAAGAACTGATTCGCTCAGAGTGGAATGCTCCTGGAGAAAGGATTTCAAGTCAGGGTAGATTATCAAAATTGTACCCTAATAAGGAGGAGGATTCAAGAATGTGGACAGCGGTCCCTAAGGTTGATGCTCCAATTATTAAAGTGGCAAAAAGATCAACTCTTCCGATTGATAGTAATGCTTCTCTCAAAGAACCCATGGATAAGAGAATTTACGCAGATCTTTCTAAAGTCTTCACTACAACAGGCTTGGGTTGTCATCCAGCAGTCTCTATCTCTGCTTTGTCCAGAGCATTACATTCATGGATCCTTGATTTGGAAGAGGATATTGAGAGAGGAATGAGTAGACGTCACATGACGGACTCCTTGAAGGAGATCAAACTTGCCAGTGATTGGCTGTTGGAATCCTCCACAGACCTCATCAGGATTTTTTCCAAGGTCATGGCACACTCTGTAACTGCCAGAAGGGCTCTTTGGTTGAAATGCTGGGGAGCTGACCTCTCTTCCAAGAATAATTTATGTACCTTACCATTTCTGGGAGAGGTGCTTTTTGGCAGACCACTTGAGGATGCTATTAAAAGAGCGGCTGAGGTCAAGCAAATCTTGCTTCCACAAGACAGGCGTCCGAAGAGACCACAACAGGACCATCCTCCTTACAGGGCACAGGGAGGCTATAGAGATAGTAAAACCTATCGACCAGGCAGAGAATATACTCGGCTCTCCAATTGGAAGAGTGGTCAAACTGGAAAGTCTTCCAGACCAAAGGCTCAAAATTCCTCCTTTCGCCCCACCAGACAGTTCTAAAGGTGGCTTACGCCAGGTTCCCCATGAAGGAGCACGCCTTTCGTTCTTCTGGAGGACCTGGAGTGTGATTCCAGATGTTTGGGTGAATTCCACAGTATATTCTCTGGAGTTCGAAGATATTTCCCCTCCACCAAGATTCATCAGAACAAGACTCCCTGTCGTCAGGCAAAAAAGAGAAGTCTTGACCCATTATGTTGCCAATCTATTTCTAGAATTGGTCATTGTTCCGGTTCCTGTGAGAGAAAGGTTCCAAGGGTTCTATTCTCCCCTGTTCTTAGTAAAGAAACCAGGAGGAAAGTGGAGACCTATTCTAGATCTGCACCAGCTCAACATCTTCTTAAGGATAAGAAAGTTTTGCATGGAATCCATCTGTTCCATCATTCCAGTGATACACCACAGAGACTGATTAATCTCAATAGACCTAAAAGATGCCTACTTCCATGTTCCTGTCACAGAAAGACATCAGAAGTTTCTTCGGTTCTGTGTAAAGAAGGAGCACTTCCAGTTTCAGGCTCTTCCATTTGGGATAAGTACGATCCCGAGAACCTTCTCGAAGATACTGGTCACGGTAATTGCTTTCCTGAGGAAGATGGATGTAGCCATTTACCACTACCTCAACGACATACTGGTAGTGGCCTCAGACTTCGAGATGTTACTCCAACACAGACATCTAGTACTCAAGACTCTCTCGCAGTTTGGGTGGCTCATCAACCACAAGAAGAGTCATCTACAACCTTCAAGGGAGCTGGTGTTCTTAGGAGCAAACTTCAATACCCTCAAGGCGATGGTATCTCTCGCCCAAGAAAGAAAGTTGAAACTGCAGAATTGTATTCAGGTTTTTTTTCAAAAGGCTTCTGCTTCCGCAAGGGAGTTTATGAAACTCCTGGGTACCCTGACCTCTACTATAGATCTGGCCAGATGGGCACATTGGAATCTTCGTCCACTTCAACAGTGTCTCCTGAAGAACTTCAAAACCAGCTCAGAGGACTGGGAAAAACAGATCTACATTCCTCTCACCCTGAAAAGGAAGCTTCGTTGGTGGATGGAAGAAGAAAACATCTCCAGAGGTTTTCCTTTGAAGAAAGTCGACTGGGTAGTCATCACGACAGATGCCAGTCGATTCGGTTGGGGTGCACATCTGGGAAATTCCTTCGTCCAGGCAGAATGGACTCAGAATGCTCAGTACCTGCCTTCGAATATAAGAGAATTGAGAGCAACGTTTCTGGATCTTCTTCATTTTCAACATCTGATCAAAGGAGCCTGGGTGAAGTTGAGAGTGGACAACATAGCGGCTGCCACATATATCAACCATCAAGGGGGCACCAGGAGTGTCGCACTGATGAAAGAGGTGTCAGCAATCATGACCTGGGCACAAATACATGTGGAAGGTCTATGTGCGGTCTATCTTCCGGGAAAGGAGAATGTCTTGGCGGACTTCCTCAGCAGACACCAGGTAGAAGCCACAGAATGTCACCTGTCAAGAACGGTGTTTCAGCAATTGGTCCAGAGGTGGGGTCTTCCCCAAGTGGATCTCATGACTACGGCTCAGAACACTCAAGTTCCTTGTTTTGTTTCAAGGAGATTCCATCCGAAGGCGCTGGATGAGGATGCTCTGTCAATCAAATGGCACTTTCATCTTGCATATGTCTTTCCCCCAGTTCCTCTCATTCAGGCTGTTCTGAGGACGATTTCCAGAGAATGTTGCAAAGTGATTGCAGTGATCCCCTTCTGGCCAAGACGTCCTTGGTTTCCTCTTCTGAGGAGGTTGGCAATGGAGGATCCTTGGGAGATTCCGGTCTCGGAGGATCTACTGACACAAAGCCAAGGCTTCTGAAAGGCAATCCCTGATGAAACAAGGCTTATCGGAACAGGTTTATATACCCTTTTATGTTCCAGCAAGATCTCCACTTCTTCTACTTACCACAGAATATGGGAAGCCTTTGCGGTATGGTTGAACTCTTCGATACAGAACATGGGTCCTCCTACTGTCTCTCAAGTCTTAGGTTTCCTACAAGCGGGCCTGGAGAAGGGTCTCAGACTTAACACCCTGAAAGTTCACTGCTCAGCTATCTCTGCTCTTTCTGGCATTCGATGGGCACTTCATCCTATGGTGGTTCGTTTTTTCTTGGCCGTTTTACGTATTAGACCTCCTATCAGACAACTGGCGTCTCCTTGGAATTTGCCTCTGGTGCTGCAGGCCCTAACAGAGCCTCCCTTCGAACCTATTGGGAACATACATATGCAGATCCTTTCTCAGAAGACACTATTATTACTGGCTCTAGACTCTGCCAGAAGAATGTCTGACATCAGAACTTTATCAGCCGAGGAACCTTACACTTCATTCTTCGATGATAGGGTCGTTCTCCGACCAAGTCCTGAATTTCTTCCCAAGGTTGTTACATCTTTCCATCAGGCAAGAAATTATCTTGCCTGCCTATTTTCAGCATCCGTCTACCCCTAAAGAATCAAGGTGTCATATGCTGGATCTTCGTAGATGTTTACTGATGTATATAGAGCACTCTGCTGCTTGGAGAAAATCCTCTAAATTATTAATTATACCTTGGGGTTCTCGCAAAGGTGAAGCCACCTCTGTCTCCACTCTTCGTTCCTGGACAGTTTCTGCTATCTCCAGGGCTTATGGAGCGTGTGATGTTCCTGTTCCGAAAAACATCAGGGCTCATTCCACAAGATCCATCACTACTTCATGGGCTGCAGAGTCAGGAGTTCCTGCAGAGAGCATCTGTAAGGCTGCCAATTGGTCATCTCTAAAGACCTTTGTGAATCCCTACAAAGTGGATATTGCTTCTCGTTCGGATTCGGAGTTTGGCCTGTCGGTCCTGAACTCCTTTAATCCGCATAGCTGATTTCTATATTAAACTATTTTTGTAGCATGCATTTCCCTCCCTGTGTTATTATTGCTTGGGGAATCCCATATGTTAAATGCTGCCATGATTAGCCAGGAATAGGGAAAATGTATTCATACTTACCGCAATTCTCTTTTCCTGGCTATTATTCATGGCAGCATTTGGTTTCCCACCCTCTCTTGGATTTACTTCTTGTTACTTGACTGAGGTGTGATGGCTGATGGGGTTCCTATTATACCAGGGGAAGGTATGCTTAATTGTTTAATTGTTTGTGTTTCCTGTCCTGAGGGTTAGAGGGAGGAGCTAAACCCATATGTTAAATGCTGCCATGAATAATAGCCAGGAAAAGAAAATTACGGTAAGTATGAATAAATTTTCCCTAATTTTGTACATAAGACAGTAGAATAGCAAATAGCCTTAAAACACGGTTTATCAATTGCTTAAAACATTCTTGCTTTCACTCCCTGCGTTTTATTGTGGATTTGGTTTGATCTTATTGATATGGAGTAATTTTATTTGGGGGTATATAGCTTTGCCGATTTAATGCTGAGCTGATGGGAGTACTTCTTTGTAATATGTTGACTAAGGGTCATGTGATTTTTTTGTTATAATGTAAAGTGAAACAGATTAAATATGTTACATGAATATACATGGTTAATGATAAAATGCTACCTGATACAGCACAGTTTAGGGGTCCAGCTGTTGCTGTTTAGACTGTGTTAATTGGAGAATTTAGCTTAGTGAATGTCATAATCTCAGTATGGAGAAACAATGAGTTCTTCTATAACATGAATGAATAAAGCCGTGACAGCAATATATGTATATAATGGATAATACCATGAATACTGAACTGACCCAGTGGCAAATTGCCAATCACTAACTTTAACATGTAAAGATATTGAGAAGTAAATTAAATAGACTATTGGGATTATTTACTAAACACCACATTTTTTTCTAGATGCACAAATTCTGGTGAAAATGAACAAATTCCATCAGCAATTGCAATTCTCATATTTACTAAAGTCAAATACGACCAGAACTCGGTCTCCCACAGCGAATCTGCAGCTAATGCCCGGATGCATTCGCCTGGATTAAAATCAGTACATGCGAACCATATCTGAGTTTTCTCAAAGCACCGATTTTAAAGGGACACTCCAGTGCCAGGAAAACAATCAGTTTTCCTGGCACTGCAGGTCCCCTCTCCCTCCCACCCCCCATCCCTGGTTGCTAAAGAGGTGAAAACCCCTTCAGTCACTTACCTGAAACCCCTGCCGATGTCCCTTGGCGGTGGTTTTGGGTTGCCACCGCTCCTCCTCTTCCTTACATCAGCGAGACTGATCCCGCCCGCTGTCTGAGGAGACCTAATGCACATGCGCAGCAATGCTGCGCTCGCGCATTAGAGCTCTCCATAGGAAAGCATTGAAAATGCTTTTCAATGCTTTCCTATGGGGAATTGAGCGACGCTGGAGGTCCTCACACAGCGTGGGGACGTCCTGCGACGCTAGAGCACAGGTTTTCTGTGCTATGAAGCAGGAAGTTCCCTCTAGTGGCTGTCTAGTAGACAGCCACTAGAGGAGGAGTTAACCCTGCAAGGTAATTATTGCAGTTTATAAAAAACTGCAATAATTATACTTGCAGGGTTAAGGGTAGTGGGAGTTGGCACCCAGACCACTCCAATGGGCAGAAGTGGTCTGGGTGCCTGGAGTGTCCCTTTAATCTTAAAGGGACCGAATGCATCCAGCAGATTGCACATTTTAAATTCTATTCCATTCTATTCCGATTCCCAGGAGAGTGAGCAGGAGAGTGAGCTGGAACGCAAATCTGAGCCGCAGTGAAACGCACGCGGCTGTCAGCAAGTCTGTCTGCAACACGAAGAGGTCCAGATCTGATTTCATCCGGCCGGTGAGAGAGATTTTTAACATCTTTTGGACACTCAAAACTTTAATTTGACAGAAGCTGCTCTCCAAACTTGGGAACTTTTATTGTCTTTTATATTTGATGTGTTAGTTATTGACAGTGATTTATTGCTAATAAATTTTTTTTATACTTGAAGCAATCTGTCGGCTGCACATATAATTGACATAGTTTTTCTACTACAGTGGGATAATACATATTTTCCCCAAAATTCATTTATTTTTCAGTGTACTGGTTAAACATATGTGGCTAAACCTTTACTAGATTAATTTTATTCAGCTATTGTTTCATTTTTCTTGCCCACATATGGGAAGAAAAGATACAAAAAGCTGAGACATTTGTTACACAATATTGCTATTTTGTGAACTCATATTGCCTTAATAACTATCTCCACAGAGTCCTGCTATTACTATTGATTATTCAAGAGACACACTTACTATTTACACTTTTAACCGCAGGTGGCGGTTATTCTTGCAGTGATTCAGTGGTTATGGTACACATATCCGGTCTCATCGTTTAAAATTTGAGAGCTATTCACCAGTGTAAGCTGGTGTTTATCTATTAAGTTACTTTTGAAAATAAAATAGCACACTGACTGCAGCCCACTCTTTCAAATACCAGGGTATATTGTTAGACCCCAATCTACTTTTTGGCCTGCACATAAAAAACCCTGCATCTAAACTTTATCCCAAACTAGGTGCCCTGTACAGAAACAAATCCTGCCTGAGCCCCACATTAAAGGAAACAATTGTACAGCAAATGCTGATGCCAGTCATTGATTATGGGGATGTAGTATATGCAACTGCACCGCAAACCCACCTTAATAAACTTAATACATTGTAAAACTTGTTCTGCCGGTTTGTGCTACAATGTAATTACATGACCCACCATTGTGACAAGCTAAAATAACTAAACTGGCTTTCGCTGGAATCCAGACGCACCCTTCATCTTTCCAGCTTTGTGTTTAAGAGCTTTTCTGGGAAGCTCCCACCCTACTTGAGCGGAATACTCTCCCCGGCTGTTCCCACCTCCTATAACCTCCGATCCAGTACCAGCACTTCAATTAGTCTACCTCAATGCAAAAAGAAAGCAGCCCGATCCTCCTTTTCCTATAGAGCGCCACAATTATGGAACAACCTCCCGCACACTTTCAATTCTTCCCCAAGCCTGAAGTCCTTTAAGAGATCCCTCTCTACATATCTTAAAACAGAATGCACGTGTCATGGTTGATTATAGATTTCTTACCTGTTCTATGTTAAATTTTGTATATAGTGTGAATTAATATTGTTTTTGTATTTTATTGTACCCTATTGTATCAATGCAATGTTTTGTGGATCCAAGACATACTTAAAAATGAGAGAAATCTCAATGTGTCTTTCCTGGTAAAATATTTTATAAATAAATACATCTCTATGGATTTAAAGGGCTAGCTGTTGTGATCATTTTAAGCTCTGCAAGAAAAGCATACGTCATGCTGGGAGCACTAATTCTCGCCCTAGCTGATTAAGGGGACCCCAGATATCAAAAACTACCTGGCGTTCCTTGGTATCAGCAGGTATTTAACCCCTGCTGGTACTTTTATGACGGTCTTCTGTCACTGAGCATTTAAGCCATACACTGCATGAGAGCAGATAGTCATGTGGGTTTTAAAGGAACACTATAGTGTCAGGAATACATACATGTATTTCTGAAACTATAGTGTTAAACTAACTACTTAGGTCCCCCGTTCCACTTAGATCACTCAAAAAAAGTGTTTGAACTCACCCTTTCTCCCACGCCGTGCCAGTCTCACGGTGGCTGGCCCCGCCTCCATGGCTGAAATTATCAAACTTGATGATCTCAGCCAATCCAAAGCTTTACCTTAGGAAAGCATTGGGAGGCTATTACGCATGTGCAGCACAACGCTGCACTGCATCAATCAACATCTCCGTATAGTAATGCAGAGTGTGGAGATAATGAACGCCACACTCTGCAGCACTGACACAGGAAGCACCTCTAGTGGCACTTTGAGTGACTACCACTAGAGGTGTTCCTAGGCAGCAATGTAAACAGTTTTTTTCTCTGAAATAGCAACATTAACAGTGCTCAGCCTGCAGGGACAGACTATAGACACCAGAACCAATACATTAAGCTATAGTGGTTCTGGTGACTATGGTGTCCCTTTTAGTGGTTAATGAGGGAATGACGTCCATGCTTGACATCAATGAATGTTATAAACAAAATCGATCACAAAGCTCGTGCAGCTTGTCATTGCTGTCTAAACCTGGACAGATTTACACGGATAAAGTGAAAGTTCCGTATTCTGTTGTGAGCTGCAGAGAGGCTGAGCTTTTTTTTATTTTATTTTATTTTTTTTTTAATTCTTTATTTATAGAGTGCAAAGAGATAACACAGTGTTTGGTAAGCCACAACAGCTTCCGCAAACAGAAAGCGAACAAGACATTCAAAACAGTTTTGTGGCATGCGCATACGTGGCACAATTTTAAAAAGGTTTTGTAGTACGCTTAGGATATAAATTAAACAGCATATGTCTGTAAACATTAGTGGCTGAGCTTCGCATGGTCGTAGACATGCTGTTAAAACTATGAAAGTAAGTAAAGCCTGAGGCTAAATGGTAGTGAAAACATGCTGTACGGTCTCATTAAACAGTATTGTTGTCTAAATAACAGCCTGAGATGAGTTGTAGGGATTATAACAGGCTTGGTCAACTATTCTGAGTACATGCTAGGGGTAACACAATATGCATAGTTGTTAAGGTATGTCTAATGCTTTTCTATGCTTGAGTAGGATACATAATCAGAAGAGGGACATAGAGGAACACTTAAGATACAGGCTAGGATATCTGACTATGTAGCTTTGACAGATGAAAGTTAAACAAGTGTGTCGTAGAATACAAGATCTACAACTTGAAATAGCCTCGTTAGGCTAGCTAACCGCATCAGATAGGACAAATATAGTGCAACCCCCAGTACTGAGTATGATCAAGGGAGCAAAACATGCTTTTAGTAGTGTAGCAAAAAGGGGTGCAAGACAGCCTAGCACATGTAAAAATCATTTAGGTGGAGTATCTGGCATTGTGCACTAAGAATATGTCCCTCTGGGTGGCTGGCATGAGTCCACAATAGTCTTCCTCATCCGATTCCCCGCAAAGGGAGGCTGCTGGGACTAGCCGGTGAGTAGCTGGAGGCAGGTGTAGGGTAAAAGTGAGGCTCGCTGGCATTTCTGGAGGGGGTTGTATGTGACACCCCTCCAGCCCTGGGCTATGGGGAGGGCCTGCATCAATGTCCCACGGGCCTGGGTACTCACAGTTGAGGCCAGGTCCGTCTCTGGCGGGATACGGCAGTGGCATTTGGTGGGTCGCTGCTTGCGGCGGGTCTTCCGCCTCAGTGGGTGATGCGTGGGGGGAATAGCCCCGGCGGCTCTCGGCCCAGGTGGGCGCAATACTGGGTGTGTCGCCGCTTGTTGGGTGTTCGTGCCCGAGGGTGGCGCACAGACCTCCTCTCCGCTCTTCCTCCTTCCCTTCACTCTGCTTTGGGTTGCTGACGTGTCGGTAGGCCCCGTGGCGTGGTAGCGGTTGCGGGCAGCCGGTGGGTATTTTGCCCAGAGGAAGCAGAAGGCCACCGAGTTTCCAGCCATTGTGGAGGTGAGTAGCCTGTTTGGGTTCGCTGGTGCATGCAGGTGGTTTCGGTCTGCTTGTGTTCTTTGTGCCATCGCATGTGGCCTCCGCCATTTTGCTTGGGTTGCGGGTCTTGACGGCCCAGTTACTGCGCATCGTGTTGCTCGGGTCCTGAGGGTGAGGACCGGGATCACCCCCGGGGGGGGGGTTAGGGGCCGGTTCCCCGCGGGTCCGACACACTGCTAAGCGCTGTTCGGCGGGCAGTGGGGCAGCGGCCGTCCACCCCTCGCACCACCTGAGTAGGCCGCAAGGTGCCGATGAGGAACCCTCCTCCTGGGGACTGAAGCCCGTTTGGCCAGCCTCTCCCTAGATCCAGGGCTCTCTGCCCGCTGAGGGCCACCAGTGCTGGACGTTTTTTTTGCCCAAAGTTGCAGTTTTGGTGCCTTTTCGGGCCTAGTTTGCAGGAGCTGGTGTCGAGTGCGACCGTCCAGCTCGGCGGTCCGGCCCCGCCCCCGAGAGGCTGAGCTTTATAGCGCAGTGAGTACTCTGTAATTTGTCAAATTACTCTAATCCCCTGAGAAATAACAGGGGGACTGCTCTTAAAGTGCACCATCAACATTTCAGTAAATTGTAACAAATTGTAGCATTCAGTGGCCTTTTATGTAATGTTAACTAATAATACATAGTAAAATATCAGTGATATGATTTTATTTTCAAATTTATTTTAATACAAAGCCACACTTTAATAAAATACATGTATCATTTTTACAATTAATAGACGTTAATAGATGTTAATCTTTCATTTTCTCTTGTAGTGTGTCTTGTTTTGTTGCTGTTGCGTGATGTTGCACTCAGGATAGATTCTAAAGAAAAAAAACAAATCAATAAATTAAACGAACATAAAATACACAAAATATTAACAGGTTACTCCAACGTTTCATTCTATCCCATGCAGAGGCCAACTTATTGCAGGATGAGGAGTGTCTTTGAGGACAGGCTGAGAGGAGGACTTAGGTTGAACCATGCCGCCATTGTAGTCTTTCATCAGCATGCTTTCTCAGTGAAACACTGCACATACAGACTCCAAACTCCAAGATTACTAAAATTACTGAAGTGGTCAAGGTGCTCGGAGTAACCCTTTATTCTAAAGCAGGCGTGCCCAAAAGATAGATCCCCAGATGTTGTAGAACTATAACTCCCAAGAAGCTTTGCATGACTTTACTCTGACCTGTGCCAGGCTGGAGCAGCAAGTTATGTCATAGACAGGGCCTTTTGTACACCTGCTAATGTTTTTATAACTGTATGTTTTAATGTAACTGTGAAGCACTTTGGGCAACAACGTTGCAATTAAATGTGCTATATAAATAAATAAAAGTTGAAATGCATTTCTCACTTCATCAAGTTTGCCATGTTCACTTTTTACATTTGATCAATTAATTGGTTAGTGTAATGTATGTTATCTTTACTCACTCCAAACACTCCACACATTTACTCTGCCCACTCCATAAAGTTATTCTGCCCAGTCCAACCTTTCCACAGTTACTCCAGCCACTCCAACCACACAACAGTTACTCAAGCCACTCCACCCAGTTACTCCGCCCACTCCAGTTGTAGACTACTGGTGGAGGCAAGAACACTTCACACAATTTCCCCAGAAATTGTAGCTTTTCTAGTTTTAAAATTATATCTCTCCCACCACCACACCACACACCCTGTCTCTCCTTTAGGGTATGGTATAATTCTGGAGCTACATACCTTCATTGCAGCTTGAAATACAGAATTATTTCAGCTCTGCGGTTGGAATAGGTGAAAATCTCCTCCAGCCATATCGGTATGAACTGAGAATGGAACAGAATATGATATTTAATTAGGAGGCTTATTTGAATAAACTAAAATGTGTGTACAGACACTATACCTTGTAACCTGCAATATAGTAACCTATATAAAATCATGACATATTTATTTCAATAACTCTCTCTATATTTTTTCTCCAGGGTAAATAGGGTATAGGTATAATTCTAGAAGGTTCATACCTTTTCTGCAGGTTGAATTCAAATCAGGCAGCCATTTTGTTGAGCTTTGTTTACTTAGTTTATAACGACTGCCCTGCACATGGGACAGGGAAGTAATGGGAAACTTTGCATGACTTTAGAATGACAAAGTATCATTAAAGCTATAGCTGAAAACATCTGGGGATCTACATTTGGACATCTCTGCTCTAGAGGGTTATATAACATTTTGCAGTTTAAAATCAAAGCAAGTTCAACTTTCTTGTAACTTCTTGTTCCTCCCCAGTGGGAACTTTGCATGTTCACTCACTTAATTATTACAGCTCTGCAGTGAGGACAGGTGGAACTCTCTTGCAGCCAACAGAATAAAATGTATTGTAATATTTAATTAAATAATTTTTTAATAACATTAACTGAGTGGACAGACATTATAGCTTTCTAATTTAACGTCCTATAATTATATACAAGTGACATTTTATGATTGCTTTGTGTATGGGGGAATTTATGATCGGTTTTGGGAATAATGCGTCCTAGTGTGAGGCTCTAGTTCTTAATTTTAACATTTAATCTCTCCCACCCCTAAACCACCACCCCATCTCTCCATTAGGGTATAGTATAATTCTAGAGGTACATACCTTTATTGCAGCTTGAAATCCAGAATTATTTCCACTCTGCAGTTGAAATAGGTGAAAATCTCCTCCAGCCATATCGGTATGAACTGAGAATGGAACAGAATCTGATATTTAATTGGGAGGATTATTTGAATAAACTAAACTGTGTGTACAGACACTATACCTTTTAACCTGTAATATAGTAACCTATATAAAATCATGACATATTTATTTATTTCAATAACTCTCTCTCTATTTTTTCTCCAGGGTAAATGGGGTATAGGTATAGTTCTAGAAGGTCCATACCTTTTCTGCAGGTTGAAGTCAGATCAGGCAGCCATTTTGTTGAACTTTGTTGACTTAGTTTATAACGACTGCCCTGCACATGGGACAGGGAAGTCACGGGAAGCTTTGCATGACTTTAGAATGACAAAGTATCATTAAAGCTATAGCTGAAAACATCTGGGGATCTACATTTGGACATCTCTGCTTTAGAGGGTTATATAACATTTTGCAGTTTGAAATCAGACCAAGCTCACCTTTCCTGTAGCCATCTCGATGTTCATCCCCAGTGGGAACTTTGCATGCTCACTCAATGGATTATTACAGCTCTGCAGTTAGGATAGGTGGCACTCTCCTGCAGCCACGAGAATAAAATGTATTGGAATATTTAATTAAATTGTTACTTGAATAACCTAAACTGAGTGGACAGACATTATAGCTTTCTAATTTAACCTGAGTCCTATAATTATATACAAGTGACATTTTATGATTGCTTTGTGTATGGGGGAATTTATGATCGCTTTTGGGAATAATGCGTCCTAGTGTGAGGCTCTAGTTCTCAATTTTAAAATTTAATCTCTCCCACCACCACACCACCACCCTGTCTCTCCTTTAGGGTATAGTATAATTCTAGAGGTACATACCTTTATTGCAGCTTGAAATCCATAATTAATTCAGCTCTGTAGTTGGGATAGGTGAAAATAATCTCCAGCCATATCGGTATTAACTGAGAATGGAACAGAAAATGATATTTAATTGGGAGGATTATTTGAATAAACCAAACTGTGTGTACAGACACTATACATTTTAACCTGTAATATAGTAACCTATATAAAATCATGACATATTTATTTATTTCAATAACTCTCTCTATATTTCTTCTCTAGGGTAAATAGGGTATAGTATAATTCTAGAGTTACATACCTTTATTGCAGCTTGAAATCCAGAATTATTACAGCTCTGCAGTTAGGATAGGTGGAACTCTCCTGCAGCCAACAGAACAAAATGTATTGGAATATTTAATGAAATTATTTTTTTAGTAAAATAACTGAGTGGACAGACATTATAGCTTTCTTATTTAACGTCCTATAATTATATACAAGTGACATTTTCTGATTGCTTTGTGTATGGGGGAATTTATGATCGGTTTTGGGAATAATGCGTCCTAGTGTGAGGCTCTAGTTCTCAATTTTAAAATTGAATCTCTCCCACCCCTAAACCACCACCCCATCTCTCCTTTAGGGTATAGTCTAATTCTAGAGGTACATACCTTTATTGCAGCTTGAAATCCAGAATTATTTCAGCTCTGTAGTTGGGATAGGTGAAAATAATCTCCAGCCATATCGGTATAAACTGAGAAAGGAACAGAAAATGATATTTAATTGGGAGGATTATTTGAATAAACTAAACTAAGTGTACATACACTATACCTTTTAACCTGTAATATAGTAACCTATATAAAAGCATGACATATTTATTTCAATAACTCTCTCTCTATTTGTTCTCTATGGTAAATATTGTACAGGTTTAATTCTAGAAGGTCCATACCTTTTTTTGCAGGTTGAAATCAGATCCCGCAGCCATTTTGCTGAACTTTGTTCTTTTACATTATAACTATTGCCCTGCACATGGGACAGGTGCAATGCTCCTGCAGCCACATCTGTATGCACTCAATATGGAATCTGTGACCACAGTGCAACAGCATGATTTCCTCTCCAGGGTCAAACACACTCAAGCAAATGCTGCATTCATCCTGCTCATCATCTCCCTGAGCTCCCTGTGGAATAGGTTGGGGAGGGTTCTCATTTTGTGATAGAGGATGCTCATTGTTATTCACATCTTGGGCATTAACGGGTTGTGAAGGCCCTGGAACAGGCTCTGGCTGGGGAATTCCTTCAATGTTTTCAGCTGGCTGGTTTGCTACATTTTCCTGTACACCAGCATCATATACGTTGGGAGGAGGTGGCAGATCATTGCGATTTAAGGGTGATCTGCTTCTCCCCGGTCTCTGCCTGTCTTCTCCTCCTTCACTTTCGGATCTATCTCTGCGCCTGCGAGTCCTCATATTCCTTCTTCCTGCTCTGTCCCTTACTCTCTCTGTTCCCCGTCTTGGGGAATTGTCTTGCCTTACTCTGTGTCCCCTTCTTATTCCCTGACTTTGTCCATCATTTCGGGTTGGACGTCTTTCAGGGACACGAGGACTCCGGCTTCTCCCACCTCTTCTGGTTTCTTGCCTAGCAGATGGCGTTCTTGATCTGCTTGCTCTGGAATAAGCATGCCTTCCCCGAGACCCTATAGAAAAAAAGTATAACTATAGAGTTACTGCCAAACCATGACCCTCTAAGTGTTTTGAAAGTGTTCATGGTGCAATGAGTCTGTGTGTGCAGTGTTTCCATCTGAAATGTCGCTCATATTAAGATACCTCATAACATTTCCATGTCCATATAAGTCCACCTGCGCCAGCAATATTACCCAGCGAGAACAACTGGTTGCTATTAATAAAACTGTGCATAAATAATGTTTGTTGTCAGCATGCTGGAGAAAGATGTCCAAGGGATACATGGTTTGTGTAAGAATAGTGCAAATGTGGAGCTATCACTTACTTGATCGGGAAGCTGCTTCTTCCTGTCTATTACGGACTCTTTGGCTTCTCCTCCTTTGCCCACCGTCCATAATCAGTCAATAAATCAATAAATGTTCACTTCAGTTAGGTACAGTGACAAGCACAGGTCACTATTACAAGCCTATCTGAGCTCTGTGCAGATGGTAACATGCATGGGGTTTCTATAGGTAACAATGATGATGTCACTGGCTGACATCACAGTGAGATATGTCAGGCTATTACACTGTGTGTCTGAATATGGCAGGCAGCTCTTGAAAATGGAAATAAGAAATCATAATAAAATAATATTGGCCAACTGTCCTATTTCCATTAAAGAGGGTTTTTGTTTCACAAAATTGTAGAATATCAGACTTTAGACCAAAATAGCCAAATTGGAAAAACTCTCTAATTCATGGTTTCATCTTAGTTATGTGGCTTGGTATTTTTACTTCCTTAGTGCATTAACTCTCCCTTTAGATAGTGTTGGGTATCTGTGTAAGAATAGTATACTGCGTGTCTGTGTAAGAATAGTGCAAATGTGTAGCTATCACTTACTTGATCGGGAAGCTGCTTCTTCCAGTCTATTACGGACTCTTTGGCTTCTCCTCCTTTGCCCACCGTCCATAATCAGTCAATAAATCAATAAATGTTCACTTCAGTTAGGTGCAGTGACAAGCACAGGTCACTATTACAAGCCTATCTGAGCTCTGTGCAGATGGTAACATGCATGGGGTTTGTATAGGTAACAATGATGATGTCACTGGCTGACATCACAGTGAGATATGTCAGGTGATTACACTGTGTGTCTGTATATGGCAGGCAGCTCTTGAAAATAGAAATAAGGAATCATAATCTTATAATATTGGCCAACTGTCCTATTTCCATTATAGAGGGTTTTTGTTTCACAAAACTGTGGAATATCAGACTTTATATCAGAATAGCCAAATTGGAAAAAATCTCAAATTCATGGTTCCATCTTGGTTTATTTGGCTTGGTATTTTAACTTCCTTGGTGCATTAAATTCTCCTGTATCTTAGAGAATAACCCTGTAGGTTTCCATTTTTAGGTTTACTTTCTAACATAACCTGTGATATTAGCAAGATACGTTTAATAAAACACTGTGTATAAAATGGCTCACTGAGTGCTGTGCTTTCACATACATCCCTTCCTGACGTTAGAGCATGCTATGCTGTCCTACAATAGGAGTGCTTAACAATGTTAGGGCGGATTAGCAGGTCATAATAATCTGGCCCTCCCTCCTGTCCTCTTACTAACCCAGAAACCAGATTGCGGTCTGGGAGTCTGCCTTGCAACCCCAAAGTTCTCTGCCCCTCTCTTTCCTTACTTTGAGGAATGAGAGGCAGAGAGACAGGGCCGCCATCAGGGGGTGACAACTATGATGGTTGTCACGGGCCTGGAGGTCCTGGGGGGCCCGGACTGGTTTGGCAGTCCCAGGCCCCACATTGCTTCTCTGCACACATATATAGCGATGATCGCTATGTATATGTGCAGCTGCGGGCTCCCGGCTCCTATATTTGCAGAGGGGGCCCAGCAGACTGCAGCTGGCAACACTCTGCGCGGCACGCACGCCGGGAGTTAGAGAGAGGGAAGAGCTGTTACATACAGCTGCAGTCTGCTGGGTCCCCTCTGTAAGTATAGGGAGCCGGGGGGCCGCACAATGCCACCGGACCACCAGGGATGGAATCTCCCCCCCTCCCTGAACCAGGTAAGAAGCAGGGAGGGGGGGAATAACATTTATTAGATTTAATGTGGGGGGAGGAGAACAATTTATTTTCTTTTCTATTTACATTTTTCTTTATTTAATATTGTTTTCATTATATTTTGCACAACATTCATACACTAGTAAACACACACACACTACACTAACACACACTCTGTATTCACTACACTAACACACACTCTGCATTCACTATACTAACACACACTCTGTATTCACTACACTGACACACTGCCTCCACTACACTAACACACACTCTGTATTTACTACACTGACACACTGCATCCACTACACTAACACACACTCTGCATTCACAACACTGACACACACTCTGCATTCATTACACTAACACCACTGGCACACACTCTGCATTCACTACAATGACACACACTCTGCATTCACTACACTAACACACACTTGTTATGGTACTTTTTCAGTAAACCAAAATGTTTAAAATGTCTATCTGTTCCTGTCCAAATTAAAAAGAATTGAATTGCGTATATACGCTGAAGTAATTCAGTCTGACACACGGAGTTCAGGTTAAAATAACTTCGAGGAAATTTATTGGCAAGTGAAGAATCAGAGGGCGCGCAGGCCCTTTTAAGAGACATTTTCGTCATCATTGATTATCAAGATATCAGTGAATAAACATCATTAATTGGATTAATTGTTAAGTGTCTGGATTAGTGTCCACCTATCAATATAATTAATTGGATCAAAAACTAAGTGGTTAGTTCCGTGTCCACCCACCAGGAGGTGGTATTATTCTAGACACGGGTGGGGACAAAGGGGTCTTGAGCGTCATTTTACTCGGTCGGTGATGTCAGATCTCGTGGTTAGGTACAAGGTCTCTTATGAATAGAACATTTCATTACTACTGTGTTCTCATGGCCTTTAAATTATACTATGTTGCGAGTTAGGGGAAATTCAGCAGTTCCTGGGTTAGTCATATCTTTATGGAAAATACAGTCTTTGTCTATTGTGTTAGATGTGCTGAGAAATTCTGTCATGTAATGTAGTTTTCATATGGAGAAGTCAGGTTATGAGGACAAAATGGAGGTTTTGTCACAGTGTCAGGTTAAAATGGAGTTAGTGCAGTAATTCAATTCAAGTACAATAAAGATTTTTTAATAATTCTACATCAGTCCCCCCTATGAAATGTTAAATTCTAAGAGATAAAAAACTGTATTTGTTAATACCAGAAGACGTGTTAACCCAAAGGCACAGAAACCCTGTGGCCGCTAGCTAGGTGTTAATGCAAAGTGCAAGTCTGTCCCTAATTCTGACCCTAATAGGCTAACTCATCTGTCAGTATGGCTCTCGAACACTTCACACCCATGGGTGGCCCATGGCGGCTATCCCACCACTTCTCCACACGGGGCCTTTACCATTCACTGACAGATGCTGTCCCTAAGGTGGTCCCTTCCTAGAACTCTCGCACTTTATCATCAAAAGGGATAGATTGCAGCGGCAAACAGGGTGAGTTGAGATCCTGGAAATCTTGGTCATCAACTTCAAGTTGTGTGAAAGTGGGTGCCACTTGGTCAACAGTCTTCGTGAGGGCTTTTCTCAGACAAGGGAAGACACAACAAAAGAGAAGAGCAAAGATAAAAAGGAAAATTAGAATTGCCATACCAATATGCATTAAAGCCTTTTGCCAACCCGTCATCCAACCAAACCATCTGTCCCAGGGATCTTTTATCCCAGAATTTCTTTTTAACTCTTCAGAGAGGTCATTTAATTTTTCTATGGTTAAAGTAACTTTACCATTAGGGCCTGTGTTTTCTGGGATGTAGGTACAACATGTCATGGTGTCGGGCAAAATTTTACATACCCCTCCTTTTTCGGCTAGGATCATATCTAGGGCTATTCTATTCTGGAAGGCCATTTGGGATGTGGCCTGTAACTGTTCGGCTAATCCCTGGAGGGCGTCTCTGGTGTAATTAACAAAACGCTGTTGGTTGTAATAAATATAATTTATCCAGTTTAAATTCTTGTTTGCGGTAACTATGGTAAAAATTGATTCAAATCCTGCAGCAACCTCATCTCTTGCTTTAAACTCATTGGGTACCCCCCTAGGCACCCCAATGGCATCAATGTAAATGTGAGGGTCAAAACTTCCTTTTACTGGGGCTTCACGCTTAACCTTAGTGTGGCTGGGCTCATGGGTGTTGAGGTGTGTGTCAGAGATAATGTGTATAGGCATAATGGCCTTAGTCAAAGTACACTCCCCCCACCACTCTGTGTCCATTCTGGATCTTAACTGTAAATCCCCACACAACCAGTAAATATCTCCTAATGACCTAGTGTGATGCTGCAGTAAACGTACAGGAACAGTTCTATATGTAGCACAATATCCTTCGGGAAAGTTACCCACAAATTTACCAATCCCATCGTGCATGGCATAGCAAGTGTAATTACCTTTATATATTGTAATACCATTAGGAGGTCTGACATTTTTGGCTAGAAGAGGATACTCCGCTGTCCATGCTTGACATAGAGACCTGTTGAAATCATATTGGTAGGCAAAAAGACTTAAAACACAATTTTCTGCATCTCCTGGCAGGGTTAAAGGTACAGTGCCCAGATGAGGCCGGGCACCACCACACACATAGCATGCGGTTCTGTTATGTTTGTTGGCATTATATTTCATCCATTCTAACCATAGGTTAACGTCATTAAAACCTGTTTCAGCGGCCATGGTATCTTCAAAGGTGGGGTTGGCAATGGCCATCATGTCCTTAAAGGACTGGATGTGTGGTTTTAATGGATTTATGACCATGTGAGTAGCTCCTCGCCACTCAGGGGAATTACACATATCTTTAAGGTAGAAATGCCCTAATTTAGTGTAGGAACCCTTTTTCCAATACATTCCCATTACATATCGGTCTGCATCTGTTGGGCTTGGATGCTCAATATTAAGAATTAATTTCATTGGTGTGCCTCCTCCAGGCTTTCTTAGAGTCATTCTTTGAAGGAGGGACCTACCATGATCATCTACTTTAGATAAGGCACTTTTTGGTTTGTAACCCCAGGAAGGCCCGGCATTCCATCCCGCCGCCCCCCAACGGCCACAATTGTGCCCCCATTGCTTGTCAACTACACAAACATATGGGTCTTTTGCATGAGGGATATCTCTATAGATATTCTGGATTTGTGTTGTAGAGAATGGGCATTCTACGATGTCACAATAATCAAAGGTATAGGTAGCCACACGGGTACATGATGAATTATACCAGAAGGTGTACCCACTAACATCTTTAGTGATGGCTACTTGCTGGGCCTTAATTAAACTAATTAAGGAGACAATGTACCAGAGGTACATGGTTGTGCGGTATCTGCTTCCTCTGGGGCAGGAGACTTCTTGCAGTGGGAAGCGTGGACCCAATGTGGCCTGCCGGCCAATTTGATGGAGGTTGCGGTGATCAGGAGAACTTGGAATGGCCCGTCAAATCTTGGTTCCAGGGTACTTTTCCGCACAAACTTCTTAACCAGAACCCAATCTCCGGGAAGCAGGTTATGGGTACCTGTGTCCAAATCAGGATCTGGAATTGAAGAGAAAACTTGGGCATGTATTTTGTTCAAGACACTTGCAAGTTCAGTTACATAGTCTACTAAAACATCAGATTGCAGCTGTAACTGTTGCGGATAATAACAACCTAGTCTGGGTGCTGTCCCAAATAGAATTTCATATGGGGATAACGAGTGCTTCCCTCTAGGTGTGTGTCTAACGCTGAATAAAGCTATTGGCAGGCTTTCTGGCCAGGGCATCTTTGTTTCTTGTGACATTTTTAACATTCTGGCTTTTAGAGTGCCGTTCATGCGCTCTACTTTACCACTACTTTGTGGGTGGTAAGGGGTGTGAAAGGCTAGGGTCACCCCCAGAGCAGTCCAAATGTCTTTAGTCACTGTTGCTGTAAAGGCTGGACCCTGATCACTTTCAATGACTTCTGGAAGTCCAAATCTACATACAATGTCTGTAAGTAGGCGTTTTGCGGTTGTTTTTGCAGTGATATTGGTCACAGGGTAGGCTTCTGGCCAGCCTGAGAACATGTCCACTATAACTAGTGCATATTCATGAGGCCCACTCTTGGGCATTTGAATGTGGTCAATTTGAATTCTCTGGAATGGGTACATGGGTTTTGCTAGGTGCTTTGCAGGCACCCTGATTGGTCTTCCTGGATTGCATTTTGCACAAATGACACAGGCCTTACAGAAATTGCTGATCAAAGTTGTGATTCCAGGTGCTTCATAATATTTTTGAATGAGGGCGGCCATTAGGTCTTTTGACAGATGTGCAGGCCCATGTGCCCATTGGACAACTGCTGGGTATAAGTTTCTTGGAAGGCAAAATTTAGAATTGTTGTAGTAAATTCCGTCCTTTAGGACAGCTCCTTTCTTCTTCCATTTCTGGATTTCTTCAGGGGTAATTGTAGCTTGTTGTTCTCGCAAAATTCTTAGGTCAGTAGGAAGAGTTTGCAAGGTAAAGATAGGAATTTCTTCTTCTTGACCGGACACTTCTTCATCCACTTCCTGCAAATCTCTGGCCGCTTTCTTAGCAGCCTGGTCAGCTAAATGGTTGCCCTTAGCTTCATCTGAATCCAATTTCCCATGTGCCTTAACTTTCAAAACGGCCACTTCTTCAGGGAGTAGGAGGGCATCCATTAGTTCCTTGATTGCAGAGCTGTGTTTGACTGGTGTACCGGCAGTGGTAAGAAATCCTCTTGTCTTCCAAATGAGGCCAAAGTCATGTGCCACACCCAGAGCATATCTTGAATCTGTATAGATGTTGGCACGCTTTCCTTTGGAAATTTTGCATGCTGAAGTCAGGGCTTGCAATTCAGCTTCTTGCGCAGACATTGCTGGCGGTAAAGGTGATGACTTGAGAACTTCCTCTGTTGTGGTTACGGCATATCCTGTGTGGTATTTTCCTTCTTCATCAGCATATCTTGAACCATCCACAAACAGAGTAAAATCCGGATCCGGTAATGGATTCTCATGCACAGTTGGTAAGTGCACTGTTTCCATTTTCATCTGTTCAAAACAATCATGAGGAGTTTCTGGGTCATAGTCATTCACTATGACCAGATCTTGAAATTCCTTTTCCAGGAAATGGCGTGGCCATGCTTCAAGAAGATCAGTTGTCGTGTATTTGGCAATGCCATTTTCCTGTAGTTGTGATTCATCCATGGTGGCCCATAATTTTGCCATAGGCCCAAGATCATTCCATGATCTTGTTTTCAACTTGGTGACAGGGATATGTGGAATAGCAGTACCCCAATGTCGGTACAGGTAATTGAGTTCTGGGGGCAGTTGGATCAGGACCATGCTGTTGCCTTCAGAGTCACAATAGAAATCTTGGGCAGTGAGCTTTACTTCAAACCAGTGGTAGAGCTCATCTTCATAGCAAGGTTCAGGAGTAATGTCTGGCTTGTACCACATGGTACAGAAGGCATAATCCGGACCTTCACAGAGAGGTATCTTGTCCTCGTGAAAAGTTAAATGTGGATGCATTTTCTTGATACATCCACAGAGAAGGTAGATGTAGGTTTCATCTGTGACAAACCCATAGTAGATACCCCCCTCAGGGAGTGGAAGAAGAGTGGATGGGTTAAGAACTTGACATCTTTGTATAGAAATGTTGTCAGGCAGAAGAAGATGACATTGCAGACGTAGGTGTCTAGCGGGAGACACGTGCTTGAGCTGGACTGGTTGATAATGGCAGAGATGTCATGAGGGGCCAAAACAACCAACGGGTGGCCAAGGACCAGGTCTGAGGTTCTTTCAATGAGTTCTCTTGCAGCAAAAACAGCCCTAAGGCAGGAAGGGGTCCCTCTAGCCACAATGTCCAGTTGGCATGAAAAGTATCCAATAGGCCTCTGGTGGCCTTTTAAGTCATTAGTTTGGGTAAGAACTCCTGTAGCATGGCCTAGTCTTTCAGAGACAAATAATTTGAAAGGCTTGGTATAGTCTGGTAGGCCCAAGGCAGGAGCAGAGACAATGGCACGTTTAAGAGATTTGAAATTGTCCAGAGCTTCGTTGGTCAGGCCGAATGGATCTGACTTGAGTGCATCGTAGAGAGGTTGCATAAGCAGAGAGGCCTCTGGGATCCATGCTCTGCAATAGGAAATGAGGCCTAAGAAGGCATGAAGAGATTTTGAAGTCCTTGGGGGTGGAATGTCCAGAATTGCTCTGACTCGGTCCCGAGTGAGATGTCTGGTACCTTGAGATAGGCAATGTCCAAGGAAAATCACCGAAGGTTGACAGAACTGCAGTTTGAGAAGTGAAGCTTTGCATCCTTGTTCTGCCAAATAGCAAAGCAGACTAATTGAACTCTTTTCAGTAGTGGGTATATCATCTCCACAGAGCAGCAAATCATCCACATACTGGAGTAAAACAACTTCTGGGTGTTCAGCTTGCCATGGGTCAAGGATAGTACACATGGCTTTGGCAAATTGACTTGGAGAATTTTGAGCCCCTTGGGGCATGACAGTCCATGTATACTGTTGCATTTCATGGGTGAAAGCAAACAGGTATTGACAGGATGGATCCAGTGGAACACTGAAAAAAGCATTAGCTAGGTCAATGACTGTAAAATACTTTGCAGAAGGTGGGACGCCAGAGAGCAGAGTGTGGGGGTTTGGTACAAGAGGGGTGTCCAGGATAGTGGCTTCATTGACAGCACGGAGATCCTGAACCATCCTGTATTTCACTGGCTCACCTTTTAGAGTCTTCTTCTTCACAGGAAATAATGGAGTGTTACATTCTGATTTACACTTCACTAGGGCACCCTTTTCCAGGAGTGCTTTGATGTGAATAGAAATGGCTGCAGCCTGTGCTGGTTTTAGAGGATATTGTGGTTTCCTTGGTAACTTAGCTCCTGGAATAAGCTTAACCACCACAGGTGGGACATTTAGGTGACCTATATCCTCTGGGCCCAAGGACCATAACTTAGCAGGCACCTGTGTTTTTAATTCATCTGGGAAATTGGACCTAGGCTCTGCTGCTTCCCTATGGGGTTCTTCTAATTGCAGCATCAGAGGTAAGGAGCACAGGGCTGAAGTGTCTGAAACAGATAGAGGTGTAAACATTTCTACCTGTCCATCTGGAGTGAAGGTTATAGATGCCTGCAGGCGTGAGAGGACATCAGCGCCTAACAGGTTAATTGGGCACGTGGAGGAAACTACAAAACGAGCAAGTAAGCTTGTGCCAACCCGCAGAGGGGTTGTTAGAGGACTGTGTCTCGGTTGGCCATCCACTCCAACACAGGAGACATCAATATTTGACAAGAAAGATGGGTCTGGCAGGTCTTGTTCTCTGAGAACACTTCGGGCTGCGCCTGTGTCAATAAGAAATGTGGTAGGTTGGCCTTCAATGGGTAAAGTCACTGTGGCAAGTGCCCCCCCCCCTTTATCCCCTGTAGACACTGCCATGACAGGGGTTAATGACACAGGTTTGCCAATTTCCTAATCATCTGGTTCCTCAACAATTGGAACAGTTTTCTCGGCCTTAGGGGCCGGGGCAGGCTTGGGAAACTTTTTGGGCTCCCCTGGTTCCCTTTTGGGTTCTGGACAGTCACTTCTGTAGTGTCCCTTAGCCCCACAATTAAAACATAGTCTTGCATGAAACCTTTCCACTGATTCTCCTTTGTCTTGCACAACATCAGTAAGGCCAGCAGCTTGATCTGCAAGTTTATCCTTAGCCCAATCTCTTAATTGATTGCAAAAGGTTACTCCGGAGGGGTAATCAACATCACTTGTAAGCAGATCTGTACTGAGGTGGCGGGCCATGCTGGGCCAATATGCATCCCCTGCTTTGATAGCACAAATGCTCAGTAGGTCACGCCAGGCGGCGGAATAAGTCTTTTGTATCTGAACTATCCCTCGGTAAAAAGGCATAGGCTGCTTCTCTGGGTCAGGGAGAGATTTCATTAAAGCACTAGCTTGTGTGGGATTAAAAGCAACATATTTAGGAGGGGCCCGCTCTCCCCGACCCTTATGGCCGAAGGGATCTTCAATAGAACGGTGAGTCGAGACTCTTGCAGCCTCTAATGAATCCTGGGACAGCCTGTCATCCCTGTCATCCTCGTCCTCATCTAATTCTATGATCTGGGCCCTTCTGCGTGAGGGGATCACCTGAGGTGACAGGGCCGGGGGATGAGAGGGAGTCCCGGAGGCGGGAGTCGCCATTGGGTCATAATCATGGGATCGGTAATCACCGGGAAGCACCGGCATCAGGGGTGCTGAATGACTGACATGGGCAGATGCAGATGGGAGGGAAGGATTATCAACGGAGACAAAGTGTGGGGAAGGAATGGCAGATGAGATGTTAGCATTAGACATAGAGGGTGGTTTAGGGATGGATGAGGATGATGGGAATGGTAGGGAAGGAGAGGGGGAAAAGTAAGATCCATCAGAATTTAGGACCGGGCAAACGGGAGAGGTGATGGGATGGGGGTTGGGAGGATTGGGAGCGGGATACATAGTCAGCTGGCAATCTCCCATTGCTGACTGATCCTTGGGGAGAGACATCCCCTGGGCGCCATTTTGGGGCGCTGGCTGAGGACAAGCCCCAGTGACACAATTATTATGGTACACAAACATTTTCACACCCTTGTGAATTATTTCTTCCTCAACCCAACCTTCTTGCTGAATAGCCTTCGCTACTCTGTACCATGCTTCGGCTGTCTTTAATAAATCATTATTTGCAAGCTTGCCTCTCTTCTCCATCAATAATCTACGCCAACTTTCTGGTTGCAATCTGCCACATGTCGGCACAGCAATTTTACATACTTTTGCAATCTTTTCAACACCTTTAACCATCTCCTCACCCTCTCTGTCATCAACTAAATCACATGCTAACCAGCCCTTACTGGGCTTACTTAAATCCTGCCCCATAATCCCTTTTCCCCTACACCAGCGTCCCAGATATAGGGAAAGACAAGGAAAATTGAACAGGAACGTCTACAATGCTCGACTGCCACCCGAGAATCGTGGGCCCTTCTCAAGTGCGTCTTCCCAAAACGTAGACTAGTCACTGAATCCGCCTACCCGGGGTGGTAGACACGGATTGGAGCGAGGTGAGAAGTGTGTGACCAATCACTTCTCTTTTAAGAGGAATGGGAGTGGATAGTATAATAGTACAGGAAGTGTAGAAAAGGTAAAGAGTAAGGAAAAAATCCTTAGGGACAGACACAGGAGTTTGAATGACTCCTCATTAAACAAACAAGACAACAATACAGTTGAAATACAGTGCATGCATCACAGTTCAAATGAAATCAACAGTAATCCCTTTCCTTTAATCATGTGCTTACTCCAAAGTCACCTCCCTCAATCTCGTAGTGTCCCCGCTCGGAAGAACGACTTTCGTAAGTCTCACTACCAGCGGCCAAGGATAACAGCTAACACCGGTCCGAAATCCTTTATAGCCTCCCTCGTTACAGCAGTCCACTCAAAGTGGCTGCGCCACCCTCACTCCCGTAGTGCCCCTATAAAACCCACTTTATAAGTCTCACTACCACGTGATGCGGAAAACAAGCAATGCCTGCCTGAATCCCCCCAGGAAACTGAGTCCCCTGCCACAAGACTAAGTCTCCTACCACAATTAAATAATCAGGGAACCTTCAACTCAACTAGAGCCGAAGGGTCCGGGTCAGGAAACCCCCAACTCAACTAGAGCTGGAGGGTCCGGGTCAGGATACCCCCAACTCAACTAGAGCTGGAGGGTCCGAAAGCGCACAGTGAAGCTAGCTAGGCTATCAAAGTGACACAAAATTGGATCACAGGAAACTATGATTCTACACAGATCCCACAGTTCCACAAACTTCTTTTTCCATACAGCCACAGCCACGAGGCTCCTAAAAGAAGTAAACAGGCAAAGAAGACCCCCAGGAACTTCCACAGGTCAACCCCCCTTTTTCCCTACAGCCACAAACACGTGGCTCCTAAAAGGAGTAAAACAGGCAACAGGACTCCAGGCAAATCCCCCGGGTCCACCCCCCCTTTATCCCAAAAAGGGGAAACAGACAAACACAGGACCCTCAGGCAAACTACCACGGGTCCACCCCCCCTTTATCCCAAAAAGGGGAAACAAATAAACATTTAGCCCGGGCAACCAAACTAGACACACCCAGGCAACAGATAGACTAAATGAAGGTAATAAATGGGTAATAAGACTCCGGGCAAGATATTACCTGTCTTTGATGTCCTCCCGGGAAGCAGTCACAGACACGTGGACGGGTCAATCAAAGGGGCCGGAACATACCGGTGGCTCTGCAGAAGTCTCTACCGTGTACCTGGAGGTGATCAATCTCCTTTCCTTCCCCCTGGATTCCTCCGTCCACCCTTGTCTTCCTTAGGACGGCTCACCGGCCAGACATAGCCCGGAGTCCCTGTTCGGGCGCCAAAGTTGTTATGGTACTTTTTCAGTAAACCAAAATGTTTAAAATGTCTATCTGTTCCTGTCCAAATTAAAAAGAATTGAATTGCGTATATACGCTGAAGTAATTCAGTCTGACACACGGAGTTCAGGTTAAAATAACTTCGAGGAAATTTATTGGCAAGTGAAGAATCAGAGGGCGCGCAGGCCCTTTTAAGAGACATTTTCGTCATCATTGATTATCAAGATATCAGTGAATAAACATCATTAATTGGATTAATTGTTAAGTGTCTGGATTAGTGTCCACCTATCAATATAATTAATTGGATCAAAAACTAAGTGGTTAGTTCCGTGTCCACCCACCAGGAGGTGGTATTATTCTAGACACGGGTGGGGACAAAGGGGTCTTGAGCGTCATTTTACTCGGTCGGTGATGTCAGATCTCGTGGTTAGGTACAAGGTCTCTTATGAATAGAACATTTCATTACTACTGTGTTCTCATGGCCTTTAAATTATACTATGTTGCGAGTTAGGGGAAATTCAGCAGTTCCTGGGTTAGTCATATCTTTATGGAAAATACAGTCTTTGTCTATTGTGTTAGATGTGCTGAGAAATTCTGTCATGTAATGTAGTTTTCATATGGAGAAGTCAGGTTATGAGGACAAAATGGAGGTTTTGTCACAGTGTCAGGTTAAAATGGAGTTAGTGCAGTAATTCAATTCAAGTACAATAAAGATTTTTTAATAATTCTACATCACACTCTGCATTCACTACACTAACAAACACTCTGCATTCATTACACTAACACACACTCTGCATTCACTACACTAACACACACTCTGCATTAACTACACTGACGCACACTCTGCATTCACTACAATAACATACACTCTGCATTAACTATACACACAGCATCCACTACACAAACATCCTGTATTCACAGTACACACACTACATCCACCACATATTCAAACACTCTGCATTCACTATACAGAGACACTGCGTGTAATACACACACTACATCCACTACAGACACTGCATCCACTTAACACATTGCATCTAGTACACACAAACACTACATCCACTACACAAACACACACTACATCACTGTACACACACTACATCCACTACTCAAAGTAAAAAAAAAAGCAATCAATGTAAAAAATGTGTGTATATATATATATATATATATATATATATATATGATATATATACATATATATATATATACGTATTATATCTATATATAATATATGTATATATATATATAATTTTTATATTTATATATACGTATATTAATATAAAAATACACTTATATTTAAATTACACACGTATATATATATATATATATATATATATATAATTATAAAATACAAATATGTAAATATAAAAAGTAAAAATAATTTTTAATAATTACAAAAAAATTATATATATATATATATATATATATGTAATTTTATTCTAACAGTATTTTGATATTAATATATATTTATATCAAAATACACTTAGAATGTAATGATATATATATATATATATATATATATATATATGTATAAATAAATAAATAAATAAAAATAATACAAAATATACATATGTCCATACACATAATTACATAAATAATTTCATAAATATACACGTAGACGTCAAATATATAAATATGTATATATATTAAAATTCTATGTGCATATTTATGTGATATTTTTACCTAATTAAGTAATTTTAATGATTGCAATTTGAGGGACATGCCTGAGAACCCAGGCCGAAAGTCCAGAGAATTTAATTTGCTAGCACTGTATTTAACCCTGTAACTTTCTATGACACCCTAAAACCTGTACATGGGGGTACTGTTTTACTTGGGAGACTTCGCTGAACACAAATATTAGTGTTTCAAAACTAAACTAAAACATATCACAGCGATGATATTGTCAGTGAAAGTGACGTTTTTTGCATTTTTCACACACAAACGGCACTTTCACTGATGATATTATTGCTGTGATACATTTTACTGTTCTAATACACTAATATTTGTGTTCAGCGAAGTCTCCTGAGTAAAACAGTACCCCACATGTAGAGGTTTTATAGTGTTTGTGAAAGTTACAGGGTCAAATATAATGCTTGATTTTACTTTTTTTTTTTTTTTTATGGTATGGTAGCCCATGACAGTTGCACAGTCGGATTTGGCAGCACATGCGCTAAACTTACCCAAACCCCCATTAAAACACGGACACAGGTTATACTGTTGGAAATAATTTGTCCACAGCTTTACTAAATTATTAATAATTAATAATTAATAATAATTAAGGAATAACAAATGGGGTCATTGCCAACAAATCTTATTAAAGTTAACATCCCCCCCATATACATAACATACCCCTAGCAATGACCGCACAATAATAACAATAGATAAAAATCTAAATAACATGTTAATACAGAAACTGGCCGCCCAATATGACCACATTTCCACCAGGTTAAATTGTAGGGGTGTACCGAGACACCGCTACCCACCATATCCATTGTTGGGGTGTACCAAGACACCGCTACCCACCAGTTCCAGTGTAGGGTGTACCAAGACACCGCTACCCACCAGTTCCAGTGTAGGGTGTACCAAGACACCACCACACTCCCGGGTTCGGAGCCACCGACGGGCTCAAACCTACCAACCACGTGCAACACTGCCCAATCCCCACTAAACCTCAAGATGCCCACTTTCTCCTCCATCTACCCTCTGATTTAACCAGGCCATTCCTCGCCGCTGTGAAAAAAAAACGGGAAATCAACTAACCTAACCAAACACAGGGAGGGTGGGAGGGACAACTGACAGGTAAGCTTAGATTCAGTTAAAATGTCCACTTCATATAATGGCCGGTATAAATACTCCCCTTATGGCTCCGCCCTACCCAACATGCTAGCTGTCACTAACTTCCTGTGGCTGCTATTCCTACCTCCTGGCTCTGTCAAGGCCTATTCCTCTTAGCTGCGCTGGTCCATGGGCTACAGGAATGAGAATTACCGACCATGATGGCATACCATTTGCAAAAGAAGACAACCCAAGATATTGCAAATGGGGTATGTTCAGCCTTTTTTAGTAGCCACTTAGTCACAAACACTGGCCAAAGTTAGCTTTTTTGCATTTTTAACACACAAACAAAATAAATGCTAACTTTGGCCCGTGTTTGTGACTAGGTGGACATATACCATATTGAATACCCTGGGTTGTCTACTTTAAAAAAATATGTACATGTGATTCGGGTGTTTATGACAGATAACAGTGTTACAATGTCACTATTGATAAATTTAAAATATATATATATATATTGAAACAGCAATTTCCTACTTGTATTTATAGGCCTATTACTTGAAAAAAAAAGCAATAAAGCATGTAAACACTGGGTGTTTTTAAACTCTGGACAACATTTTGAATCTATTTAGCAGTTTTGTTTTTTTTAGCTTTTGTAGATAAGTAAAATATGTTTCAAGTAAAAGTCCAAAAACATGTTTTTTTCACTTTTTCACCATATTTTATTATTTTTTTTTTTTAAATAAAATATATGACATGATACAAATAATGGTATGTAAAGAAAGCCCTTCTTGTCCTGAAAAAAAACAATATATAATTTGTATGGAAACCGTAAATGAGAGAGAGGAAAATTACAGCTAAACACAAATATCACAAAAGTGTCAAAACTGCTCTGGTCCTTAACGTACAACATCGCAAAAACAGGCCGGTCCTGAAGGGGTTAAACAATATCTATCATCAAAGCTATCACGATAGAGCATTAAATTCTATAACTGATGCAAATCCACTACTGGCTATATGTGGGCATTTCAGGTTTATCAAGTGAAGGATAGCCATCCCGGCCCTTATTCTGTGAGCACAAATGGCAAGATTGTGTGGGATCCAATCCTTCCCTTGTTAAATAAAGGTTATCGTCTATGGGTTGACTTTTATTATACTAGTATTGATTTATTTAAAATGTATTTTGTTTAGAAACAGTAGCATGTATCGTAAAACATAAAGAGATTTCCCCCAAGCCCTGACAAATGGCAGAAGCAGTAGAGGCTAATCCAGGATGGATTAGCTACGCCAGGATGTGGTGCTGGCCCTTTGGTACACAGATAAGAGAGATGTGTACATGCTGTTCTCAATGTGTGATGATAGTACAGTGCCAGTGTCTGTCAGAGGAAAAAGGGAGCAGATGTAAAAGCCAGGTTGCCATTCTTAATTCCTATGTGCTGTATAAGAAACAGCCACAGTGAAGCCATGCCCATTTATTTGATATGTTATTTACCCAGTCCCCCAGTCCTCCTTCTTTGGAATCAGAGGATGTCCACAGACTGTGTGACAAGCACTTTGCTTTCCAAATCCCCCGCCACCCACACTCTGTAAAATGTCACCCAGAAAAAGCGTCACGTTTGCTCTAGTGATTACTGCCCTTCCTGCCCATCTCTACCTGTTCTCTGCATTACAGACTGTTTCAGAGTCTTCCATCAGAGTTGAACTATTGAATCACACTGTATGTGACTTTATTAGTTTGTTTGATTATTCTGGATTCCTAAACTCGGCTTGTCTTGATGATTCTTTTTTAGCTGCCTCTACCAAGTTATTTTCTTTATTATTATACCAACTACTCTGACTTCTAGATCCATGTGACCTGACCCTGTTTACGCTAAGCACAGTCATTCTAAAGTGGCTACAGCAAGCTACTCAAAAAAATAAAAAAATAGAATACGTAGTAGAATACTTATTACTAAGATGGTATGCCATCATGGGGGCAATTTTCTTTCTTAGGGTGCCATGTTCTGTCTAAGGTGACATAGGGCCAGAAAATCACTTTGTCAATCTTATAAGTTGAAAAGGGCATCTTATATATTTTGACATGTGACTTACCGAAAAAAGCAAACCTGACAACCAGACATGTGGCCGCTGTTATATTCTTGACACGATGTTAAATAAAAATATTGAGGCTTTATTGCACATATCTGTATTACAAAATGCCCTGTGAAAATGGAATCTGTGTGTGAAAAAAACATAAATAAAATTATAACCACAAAATGGGGCCTACATTTGTGATAAAGTAGCTATACCAAACATCTCAAAGTACGCTGTTTCGAATACTCTGATTATCCACTCAAAATTCCAAACTTCAATACTATGGAGAGCAGAAGAGGCCACTGTGGACAGCTCTCAGGGCCAAGGTAAGATGGCAGGGTCGCACCCAGGACTTGAAGAATATGGAGGCAAGAGGGGGGTGGGGTTGCCGGAAGTTAGGCTACCTACTCTATCATATTGTTTCATAGAGTATGGCAGCCAACTCTGGGGGAGGTGAAAGTCGCGCCCTCCTCCTGACATCATCAGGACAGGGCGGCACAGACCTCTCCTCCGTGTACAGTAAGGGAGGGACCCGAGAGAGCAAGGGCAAGGTAGGCTGAGGCTGTAAAAAAATCTGAATCCCTGGCTGATGGCTGGGGATTTGGATTTTTGCTCCCCCCCCCCTCTGGCGCCCTAAGGCGGGCACCTGGGCCCCCTCATGGACGCACCAGCCCTGATCTCTATGTTACAATGCCCTTGTGGCAAAGAGTACATAGGGAGAAAAGGTAGGAAGCTAAAAGATAAAATACTAAATCATCAAAATAACATCAGAAATAATATTGAAAAAAAAAAACATATAGTTCCCGTACATTGTAATAGTTGTCAAACATTTAATATTATATATTTAATTTTTATTTTTTTATAAATAATGTCTTAAAAATTATTTTTTGTATTTCTTTTTATTTACACACTACATCCCAACAATCAATGACTGGCATTAGCATTTGCTGTACAATCTGTTTCTTTACAGTGCGGCATAGGCAGGATTTGTTTCTGTACAGGGCACCTAGTTTGGGCTATAGTTTTAATGAGAATTCTTCAACGTGGAGGCCAAAAGATAGATTGGGGTCTAGCAACATACCTAAGCATTTGAAAGTACGGACTGCGGTCAGTGTGTTATTTGATTTTGTTCTGATGCATAGATGGGAATTTTGTAATTTATATAATTTAAGTACTTTTTCGAAGATCATTGTGACAGTTTTGACAGTGTTTTGAAAAAGTTTTGTTTTTTGAGATCCACTTCTCTACCTCTGCGAACTGGTCTTGGAGCACAGCCCCAAGCTGTGGCAGACTTGGTTATCTAGCATAGATAACTGTGTCATCTGCGTACATGTGTACAGTTGAGGATTTGCAGATTTTAGGCAGATCATTTAAGAATAATGTGAATAGTAGGAAGCTGAGTATGGAGCCTTGGAACAAACACGTTACTTAGAGAGAGAGGCGCTGTCAGAAATGGACACATATTGCGATCGATCTGATACATATGCTTGAAACCATGTTAGTGGATGATCACCAGTGCCTGAGTTTTTATATTTTTGCAACAGAATGTCATGATCAACTGTGTCAAAGGCTTTGGCAAAATCAAGGAAAATAGCTCCAGTTAGGTTTCCTTGGTCCATGCCAGTTTGGATGCCATTGCAAACTTTGGATGAAAGCCTGCTTGATCAGGCGTTAGATAGTTTGATTATTACAGCGAGCAGTGATATTGGGCTATCGTTAGAAACCCAAGTAATGTTACCGATTTTATGGTACTGGTATAGGTACTAGTCTTGCAGTCTTTCAAAGTTTGGTTATGCATCCAAACATAAAGGATTCATTAATTAGGTTTGCAACAGATATAGTAATTGCCGGCACACTGTGCTTCAGCAACTTTGCTGGGATTTGATCAAGACCACCATGGTTTTTCATTTTTAGATTACTAAGGTGTGTATTAATGACACTAAACAGTACAGGTCTAAAATTTAATTTTTCAATATTGTGTCTTTTCAAATTTAGTGAAGCCTGATCCACATTTGTAATTTCAGAATGCGTGTCATTTATTAGCTAAGCAATCAGGGTGGTGGAACACCCTACAAAATAATTTGTGTTTTTTTTTAGCAGAATTTCTCTAATTTTGTTGTATATACTCTGGGTTGCCTACTTTTGAAAATGGTATGCCATAATGGTGAAATTATTACCCAGGTTGCCATACTGTCTATAAAGCAACATAGGCCCAGAGAATCACTGGGTTTGAAGACTAAATCAATAAAATTTCTTAATTTCTTAATTTGACTTTTTTAGATTTTGTTTTCATATTAAATTGTTTTATATGTAAATGTTTGGTGTAATATGACAGTCCTATTTCTCTCGAACAAAATGATATATAATGAATTAGGGTGCACTTAATATTAAAGAGGTAAATTATGGTTGAACAAACATATAGCTCAAATTCTAGGATTTTGTTTTGGTTCAGAACATGTACAATTATCATTGTTTCCTTAAAGGGTTAACAAGGCCACTTATTTTTTTAAGTTGTGATCTATCAATTTGTCTAGATAAAGTTGTTTTGCTAATCTTTATTAATGTCATGCAGGTATCCCTGTGGCCACTGCTGTGCCCTGTCACATGTCATCATCATCATCATAAGATCATCTCAATCTAACTCTGTCATATGGGGAAGCATTGGTAACTACTGTGCATGCATATGTCACCATGATATGCCAATCAGCATCTTCTCATAGAGATGCATTGTTTATTAAGTGGATATTTTGTTTGTTTTATTTCCCCAGGGCATGGTGTATTTCTACATGGTAGGCAGTGTCCTTACATATGGATAGTGAGGTCTAGAGATGGTGGGACGTGTGTGTATCATATATAGGTACTTACATAGCTACTCTACATAAAGCACTATGGAGTCACAAAAGGAGGCTGGTGCTGACGTAGGTCGACAGGAGAGGTGTAGATGTTCATCCAAGGTGTTCACAGAAGGGTACCTATATGTTGGTAAATATATATGGCCCGAGTGAGTGACAAGTACACTTCTGACTACATTTGTTACAGGAGATTTCTGCGGTCCCACATGGGACACTTATAATGGAGGGGATTGTAACTTTATAGTGGGTATTCAATACAACTTAACTACAATTGGGAGCTCGCATTACAAACCTTTACACCCCATTAGGTGTGCTGCTCAACAGAACCTGCCTATGGCATATCATCTCTAAGATGCTTTCATACATACAATTCTATCTACACTATGATAGATAGATACTTGGTCCCAGCCTCCTTACTCACTTCAGTTCAAAAAGCTAAAATCAGCTTGATTAGATTGTCAGGCCAAGAATATTTTATCTGATCCTCACTTTTAAAAAGTGGTGGAGAAAGAACTCAGTGATTTCTTTAGGCATTATGATACCCCTGTGCCAGGATACACTAATATGCCCAGCATGCTGAACTTGAGTAAAAATTAGGAAGACCTAAGGCATATTACCAGTCCTTAGAACAGCCAGATTTAATGTATAAAAAGAAAAATAAGAGACAGGCTGAGGTCAGGAATACAGAATGCTCGTAAACGGTAGGCAAGCCAAAGGTCAAGGAATAAAGATGTAATTTCAAGGCATACAGAAATCATAATAGTCAATAAACGAGCCAAGGTCAAATTACTCAAGCATCAACACCAAAAACATGCACTCGGATAACCACAATGGAAAGCTAAGGTACTCTAAGATTAGCTGCAGAGTAGCATGTGATATTGGAACGTACGTGTGTGACGTCATATGCATGTTCCCAATGGTCAGGGGCTAAAGGGTTAACTAAGAACCTTAATAGGTTCTGACTTGCAGCGGCTGGCGTCTCTAATGATTTCAGACCCGGCCACTGCGTGAGGGGATTGAGACCATGCTTGGAGTGAGACCAGCAGGCGCCACAGGAGCAGGTAAATCTGCATTGTTGGCATTCGCCTTTCCACGTGGGAATGCTGCCACAACGATATGCGCCCACCGAGTCCCAGACTGCTCTCTGACAGGAACGGATCCGTTGGGTGACCTGGCAACGTGACGTTAAGACATCTTCTATGTGGTGGGCCCTTAAGACATATATACATGGGGTCTCTATTCAAATCGGAGCTCTCCAGAAGAAGCAGTGATTGGAGGCTATAACCTCTGACTGATCAGTTACAAATAGTTAAACGGTACAATAAGAAATCCCAATATCCCCTAAAAAAATTTAAATAACTAAAACTACTGAGGAAAAGATTAAATACCTATTATGCAAATTAAACAAGTTGCATTGCTAGAAGACTGAAATTTAATTTTTAATTGCAACAAAAATTGGTGAATTCAAAAATCTCCTTCCTACAGAAAATGCCTTTGACAGACTAAATTGGCACAATATGAGATTGGCACTACAGTGTTTTGGCTTCTCCTGTGCCATTTTTAAGTCAATTATGGCCCTATACCCAGATCCTACTGCGCACATTCTCAATGCAGGGTTCACTCAGACCTGTTTCAAATTACAAATGAGAACAGGCAGGGATGTCCACAGTCACCAATTCTTTACACAATGGCTCTTGAACTACTAGCAATTACAATTCAGAAAGCACCCCAAAATTACAGGGGATTATGTGATGCTCATTCTTATCTTCTGAACTTTTTTTTGCAGCTGACATTCTGCTGTTCATTACCAACCCACTCAAGTTGATGTAGATTAATTTAGAAATAAACAAATATGTTTAAAAAATCTATCTGTTCCTGTCCAAATCTGAGATGATTAAATTGCGTATACGCAGAAGTAAATTAACACTGACACACGGAGTTCAGGTTAAAATAACTTCGAGAAAATTTAATGGCATCTGGTTAAAAAGCGGGCTCGCAGACCCTTATAAGAGCGAAATTACATCATCATTGATTATCGAGATATCAGTAAATAAACATCATTAATTGGATTAAATGTTAAGTGGCTATGTCAATGTCCACCCATCAATATTATTAATTGGCTCTAGAACTAAGTGGTTAGCTAGGTGTCCTCCCACCGAGAGGTGGTATTGTTCTGGACACGGGTGTGGACAGATGGCTCAAGCGCCATCTTACCCAGCACGAGGCTTACTCGGTGGGAAGGGGGGCTTGAGCGTCATTTTGGGTAGTTAGTGATGTCAGACTCGTGGTCAGGTGCAGGGTTCTTTTATGAATAGAACATTTCATTAGGCCAGCTTCTCATGGCCTTGGCTATGGCCTTGGTTATACTTTGTTGCATGTTACAGGAGATTCAATAATTCCGGGGTTAGTCATGTCTTTATAGAAAATACAGTCTCTATTCATTACACTAAATGCTGTTAGGAAATTCTGTCATGTAATGTAGTTTAAAATGGAGGATCTGTCAGGTAATGTGGGTTAAAATGGAGTTAGTGCAAATATTCAACAAAGGTTCAATACAGGTTTTTTAATAATTCTACATCAGTCCCCCCTATGAAATGTTAGATTCTAAAAAGATAAACTTTATTTGTTAATACCAGAAGACGTGTTAGCCCAAAGGCACAGAAACCCTGTGGCCGCTAGCTAGGTGTTAATGCAAAGTGCAATTCTGTCCCTTAATCTGACCCTAGTAGGCTAACTCATCCATCAGCATGGCTCTCGAACGCTTCACTCCCATGGGTGGCCCATGGTGGCTTGTCCACCACTTCTCCACACGGAGACTTTACCCATTACAGACGGATGCTGTCCCTAAGCTGGTCCCTTCCTAGAACTCTTGCACTTTATCAACAAAAGGGATAGTTTGCAGCGGTATACAGGGTGAGTTGAGATCTTGAAAATCTTGGTCATCAACTGCCAGATGTGCAAAAGTTGGTGTTGCTTGGTCTACAGTCTTCTGTAGGAATTTTCTCAGACAAGGGAGGACACAACAAACGAGAAGAGCAAAGATAAAAAGAGAAATTAGTATTGCCATACCAATATGCATTAAAGCTTTTTGCCATCCTGTCATCCAACCAAACCATCTTTCCCAGGGATCTTTTATCCCAGAATTTCTTTTTAACTCTTCAGAGAGCTCATTTAATTTTTCTATGGCTAAGGTGACTTTACCATTAGGGCCTGTGTTTTCTGGGATGTAAGTACAACATGTCATGGTGTCGGGCAAAATTTTACATACACCCCCTTTTTCAGCTAGAATCATGTCTAAGGCCATTCTATTCTGGAAGGACATTTGGGATGTAGCCTGCAGCTGTTCGGCTAATCCCTGGAGGGCATCCCTGGTGTAATTAACAAAGCGTTGTTGGTTGTAATAAATGTAATTTATCCAATTCAAATTCTTGTTTGCAGTAACTATGGTAAAAAGTGATTCAAATCCTGCAGCAACTTCATCTCTTGCTTTAAATTCATTGGGCACCCCCCTAGGCACCCCAATGGCATCAATATAAATGTGAGGGTCAAAACTGCCCTTTACTGGGCTTCACGCTTAACCTTGGCTGGTGTGTGTTTGGACTCATGTGTGTCAGGGTGTGTGTCAGAGATAATATGTATAGGCATAATGGCCTTAGCCAGAGTACACTCCCCCCACCATTCCTTGTCCATCCTGGATCTTAGCTGTAAATCCCCACACAACCAGTAAATATCCCCCAATGACCTAGTATGGAATTGCAGCAGGTTCATGGAGACAGTTCTGTAGGTGGCACAATACCCTTTGGAGAAGTTACCCAAGAATTTACCAATTCCATCATAATTAGCATAACAAGTGTAATTACCTTTATAAACTGTAATACCATCTGGGGGTTTGACATCCTTGGTTAAGAGAGGATATTCCACTGTCCATGCTTTGCAGAGGGACCTATTGAAATTGTAGTGGTAGGCAAAAAGACTCAAAACACATTCTTCTATATCTATTGGCAAGGTTAAAGGTACGGTGCCGAGGTGAGGCCGGGCACCACCACACACGTAGCATTCGGTTCTGTTATGTTTGTTGGCATTATATTTCATCCATTCCAACCATAGATTAACATCATTAAAACCTGTTTCAGCGGCCATGGTATCTTCAAAGGTGGGGTTTGCAATGGCCATCATGTCTTTAAAGGACTGGATGTGTGGTTTTAATGGATTTGAGACCATATGGGTGGCCCCTTGCCACTCTGGAGAGTGGCACATATCTTTAAGGTAGAAGTGCCCTAGCTTGTTATAGGAACCTTTCTTCCAATACATTCCCATTACATACTGATCTGCATCTGTTGGACTGGGATGCTCAATATTTAGGATTATTTCATGGGTGTGCCTCCTCCAGGCTTCCTTAGGGTCATTCTTTGGAGGAGGGATCTACCATGATCATCTAATTTAGATAAGGCGCTTTTTGGTTTGTAACCCCAGGCAGGCCCGGCATTCCATCCCGCCGCCCCCCAATGGTTACAATTGTGCCCCCATTGTTTGTCAACTACACAAACATAGGGGTCCTTTGAATGAGGAATATCTCTATAGATATTTTGAATCTGTGATGTAGGGAATGGGCATTCTACAATGTCACAGTAATCAAAAGTATAAGTAGCCACACGGGTGCATGAAGAATTATACCAGAAGGTATACCCACTGGCATCTTTGGTGATGGCTACTTGCTGGGTCTTAGCTAGGCTAACTAAGGAGAAGATGTACCAGAGGTACATGGTTGTGCGGTATCTGCTTCCTCTGGGGCAGGAACTTTCTTGCAATGGGAAGCGTGGATCCAATGTGGCCTGCCGGCCAACTTGACGGAGGTTGCAGTGATCAGGAGAACTTGGAATGGGCCGTCAAATCTTGGTTCCAGGGTGTGTTTCCGCACAAATTTCTTGACTAGAACCCAATCTCCAGGAAGCAGTTTGTGGGTACCCGTATCAGATTCGGGATCTGGAATTGAAGAGAAAACTTGGGCATGTATTTTGTTTAAGGTATTTGCAAGTTCAGTTACATAGTCTACTAAAACATCAGTTTGAAGCTGCAACTGTTGCGGGTAATAACAACCTAGTCTGGGTGCAGTCCCAAATAGAATCTCATATGGGGATAGTGAGTGCTTCCCTCTAGGTGTGTGCCTAACACTGAATAAAGCTACTGACAAGCTTTCTGGCCAGGGCATCTTTGTTTCTTGTGACATTTTTAACATTCTGGCTTTTAGGGTGCCATTCATGCGTTCCACTTTGCCACTACTTTGTGGGTGGTAAGGGGTGTGGAAAGCTAGGGTCACTCCCAGAGCATTCCAAATTTCTTTAGTCACTGTTGCTGTAAAGGCTGGGCCCTGGTCACTTTCAATGACTTCTGGAAGTCCAAATCTACATACAATATCTGCAAGTAGACGTTTTGCTGTTGTCTTGGCAGTGATATTGGCCACTGGGTAGGCTTCTGGCCAGCCTGAGAACATGTCCACTATTACTAGTGCATACTCATGAGGCCCACTCTTGGGCATTTGTATGTGATCAATCTGAATTCTCTGGAATGGGTACATGGGCTTAGCCAGGTGTTTCAAGGGCACCTTGGTTGGTTTTCCTGGGTTGCATTTTGCACAAATGACACAGGCCCTACAGAAGCTGTTGATCAATGTTGTGATTCCAGGTGCTTCATAATACTTTTGTATGAGGGCGGCCATTAAGTCTTTTGACAGATGTGCAGGTCCATGTGCCCATTGGACAACTGCTGGATATAATTTTTTAGGAAGGCAGAATCTAAAGTTGTTGTAATATACTCCATCCTTTAGGACGGCTCCTTTCTTCTTCCACTTCTGTATTTCTTCGGGGGTAGTTGTAGCTTGCTGTTCCCGTAAGATTCTTAGGTCAGTAGGAAGGGTCTGCAAGGCAAAAATAGGAATTTCTTCGTGTCCGGACACTTCTTCATCCACTTCCTGCAATTTTCTTGCTGCTTGCTTAGCAGCCTGATCAACCAAATGGTTGCCCCTTGCTTCATCTGTATCCAACTTCCCATGTGCCTTCACTTTCAAGATGGCCACTTCTTCAGGGAGTAGGAGGGCATCCATTAGTTCCTTGATTGCAGAGCTGTGTTTGACTGACGTACCGGCGGTGGTAAGAAATCCTCTTGTTTTCCAAATTAGGCCGAAGTCATGTGCCACACCCAGAGCATATCTTGAATCTGTGTAGATGTTGGCACGTTTTCCTTCGGAGATTTTGCATGCTGAAGTCAGGGCTTGCAATTCAGCTTCTTGTGCAGACATTGCTGGTGGTAAAGATGATGATTTGATAGCTTCATCTGTTGTGGTTACGGCATATCCTGTGTGGTATTTTCCTTCTTCATCAGCATACCTTGAACCGTCCACAAACAGGGTGAAATCAGGATTTGTTAATGGATTCTCATGTACAGTTGGTAAGTGTATTGTCTCCATTTTCATCTGTTCAAAACAGTCATGAGGTGTCTCTGGGTCATAATCATTCACTATGACCAGATCTTGAAATTCATTTTCCAGGAAGTGGCGTGGCCATGCTTCAAGATGGTCAGTTGTTGGGTATTTGACAATGCCATTTTCCTGTAGCTGTGATTCATCCATGGTGGCCCATAATTTTGCCATGGGCCCAAGATCATTCCATGATTTTGTTTTCAACTTGGTGACAGGGACATGTGGAATGGCAGTATCCCAATGACGGTACAAGTATTTGAGTTCTGAAGGTAATTGAATCAAGGCCATGCTGTTGCCTTCAGAGTCACAGTAGAAATCTTGAGCAGTGAGTTTCACCTCCACCAAGTGATAAAGCTCATCTTCGTAGCAAGGCTCAGGAGTGCTGTTTGGCTTATACCACATGGTACAGAAGGCATATCCTGGTCCCTCGCAGAGAGGAGCTTGTCCATCATGAAAGGATAAATCAGGATGCATTTTCTTAATGGTACCAGTAAGAAGGTAGATGTAGGTTTCATCCATGATAAACCCATAGTGGATACCTCCCTCAGGAAGTGGGAGAAGAGTGGACGGATTGAGAACTTGACATCTTTGTATGGTAATGTTGTCAGGTAACAGGAGATGACATTGGAGGCGTAAGTGTCTTGCAGGAGACACATGCTTGAGTTGTACTTGGTTGATGATGGCAGAAATGTCATGAGGGGCCAAGACAACTAGAGGGTGGCCAAGGACCAGGTCTGCAGTTCTTTCAATGAGTTCCCTTGCTGCAAAAACTGCCCTAAGGCAAGAAGGGGTCCCTCTGGCCACGATATCCAGCTGGCAGGAGAAAAATCCAATAGGCCTTTGACGGCCTCTTAAGTCATTTGTTTGGGTAAGGACTCCTGTAGCATGGCCTTGTCTTTCAGAGACAAACAATTTGAAGGGTTTGGTATAGTCTGGTAGGCCTAGAGCAGGAGCAGATGCAATGGCACGTTTTAGTGTATTGAAATTATCCAGTGCTTCATTGGTCAGGCAGAATGGGTCTGACTTGAGTGCATCATAGAGAGGTTGCATGAGCAGAGAGGCTTCTGGGATCCATGCTCGGCAGTAGGAAATGAGGCCTAAGAAGGCATGTAGAGATTTTGAAGTACTTGGAGGTGGAATATCCAGTACTGCTCTAACTCGGTCACGAGTGAGATGTCTGGTGCCTTGAGATAGACAATGTCCAAGGAAGATTACTGTAGGTTGACAGAATTGCAGCTTGAGAAGTGAAGCTTTGCATCCTTGTTCTGCTAAATAGCAAAGGAGACTAATTGAAAATTCTTCAGTTGTTGGTATGTCATCTCCACAGAGCAGTAAATCATCCACATACTGGAGCAGGACAACTTTTGGATGGTCTGCTTGCCATGGATCAAGGATAGAGCACATGGCCTTTGCAAACTGACTTGGAGAGTTCTGTGCCCCTTGGGGCATGACAGTCCATGTGTACTGTTGCATTTCCTGTGTGAAAGCAAACAGGTATTGGCAAATTGGATCCAGTGGTACACTGAAGAAGGCATTGGCCAAATCAATGACTGTGAAGTATTTTGCTGAAGGTGGGACCCCAGAGAGCAGAGTGTGTGGGTTAGGCACAATAGGGGTGTCCAGGACTGTTGCTTCATTGACTGCACGGAGATCCTGAACCATTCTATACTTCTCTGGTTCACCTTTTGGAGTTTTCTTCTTCACAGGAAATAATGGGGTGTTACATTTTGATTCACATTTCACGAGAGCACCCTTCTCCAAGAGTGCTTTGATTTGAATTGAAATGGCTGCAGCTTGAGCTGCTTTTTAAAGGATATTGTGGTTTTCTTGGTAACTTAGCTCCTGGAATGAGCTTTACCACCACAGGTGGAACCTTTAAGTGACCTATGTCCTCTGGGCCTGAGGACCATAGTTTTGCAGGTACCCTTGTCTTTAGGGCATCTGGAAAATTGGACCTCTGTTCCTTTGTTTCCCCATGGGGTTCTTCTAAATGCAGCATCAGAGGCAGGGAGCACAAGGCAGAGGTGTCTGATACAGATAGAGGGGTAAATAGTTCTACCTGTCCATCTGGAGTGAAGGTGATAGATGCCTGCAGGCATGAGAGGACATCAGCGCCTAACAGGTTAATTGGGCATGTGGAGGATACCACAAAACGAGCAAGCAAGCTAGGGTAGTTGCCAACTCGTAATGGAGTTGTTAAGGGATTGTGTCTTGGTTGGCCATCCACTCCTACACAAGAGACATCGATATTTGACAGAAATGATGGGTCTGGCAGGTCTTGTTCTCGTAGAACACTTCGGGCCGCACCTGTGTCAACAAGAAATGTAGTAGGTTGTCCTTCAATGGGTAGAGTCACAGTGGCAAGTGGCCCCCCCCTTATCCCCTGAAGACACTGCCATGACAGGGGTTAATGACACAGGCTTGCCAATTTCCTAATCATCTGGTTCCTCAACAATTGGAACTGTTTTGGGGACTTTGGGGACAGGTGCAGCCTTTGTCACTTTCTTGGGCTCTTTCTTGGGCTCACCTCTAAAATGTCCTTTAGCACCACAATTAAAACAATGTCCATCCTCGGGTTTGGTGCCTTTTGGGACAGGTCCGGTGCGGGACACCATGAGGGGAGCTGAACTGGGCCTTCTAGGAGTCTGGGCAGATTCCAGACCCCTAGCAACTAAGAGTAAGGTATCTAGAGGGACTACCTTATATTCAGGGCGTGCAGCAATGATTCCCTTGAGTCTTTAACACCTTGGACAAATGCACCAGACAGCATTTGAGAATGGATCTTGTCTGTAAGATCAAATCCTAAATCTGTAAACATTTGAAACAGTCTTGCATGAAACCTTTCCACTGATTCTCCTTTGTCTTGTACAATATCAGTAAGGCCAGCAGCCTGATCTGCAAGTTTGTCCTTAGCCCATTCTTTTAGTTGGTTACAAAAAGTTACTCCGGAGGGGTAATCAATGTCACTTATAAGCAGATCTGTACTGAGGTGGCGGGCCATGCTGGGCCAGTATGCATCCCCGGCTTTAATAGCACAAATGCTCAGTAAATCACGCCATGCTGCAGAATAAGTCTTTTGAATCTGAACTATTCCTCGGTAAAAAGGCATAGGTTGTTTTTCTGGGTCAGGGAGTGATTTCATCAAGGCACTAGCCTGAGTAGGATTAAAAGCTACATATTTAGGAGGGGCCCGATCCCCCCGGCCCGTATGTCCGAAAGGATCATCGAGGGAACGGCGGGGCGGGGGCCCCGTGGCATCCTGTGAGCCCTGGGATCCCTCCTCAGACTCATCTTCATCTGTGACCTGGACCCCTCTGAGTAATGGGGCCATTTGAGGTGTCAGAACCGGGGGAAATGAGGGAATCCCAGAAGCTGGAGTGGCCAGTGGATTATGAGCTTGGGGTGAGTAATCACCGGGAAGTACCGGCATTAGGGGTGCTGGATGACTGGGGGCCGCCATATTGGAGGCGTGAAAGGAAGCTGCGTTAGGGTTAAGGGAAGAAGTGGCGGCCATGTTGGATGTGGGCACATCCGGGGCAGACTGTGCCGGACTGGGCATGACCGGGGTCTGGGGAGTGGCTTGGGAAAGGAAGTAGGCTTGGTTTGGATAGGGCAGGGCCAAGGGGTAAGGGAAGGGGTAGGGCCAAGACAACTGGGCAGGGTTTTGGGCGGAACCTGGGGAGGGTGGGTTAGTTGGGCAGGGATTAGGGGAGGAGGTGGGACATCCGAGATACGGATATGAAACTGAAGGGGTGGGAACCTGGGCTGTGGGAGGAGTGGGAAGGAGAGAGAGCGGAGAGGGATTAGCAGAAGCAGGTGTAGTAGGAGGAGCTGGAGCGGGCGTAGTAGGATTGACAGTAGCAAGAGGGGAGGGGTTAGTTAACTGGGTGGATACAGAGGGGAGGGTAGGATTATTGACGGAGAGAGAGCGTAGAGAAGGAATGGCGGATGAAATGCTTGGATTAGGCAGAGAAGGTAGTGCAGGGATGGATGAGGATGATGGGAATGTTAGGGATGATGATGGGGAAAATAATGATCCATCAGAATTCAGGACCGGACAAACAGGGGAAATGACGGGATGGGTGTTGGGAGGATTGGGAGTGGGGAACATGGTCAGCTGGCTGTCACTTATTGCTGACTGAACCTTGGGGATGAACATCCCCTGGGTGCCATTTTGGGGCGCTGGCTGAGGGAATGCCCCAGCAACACAATTATTATGATACACAAACAATTTTGCACCTTTATGATCTATTTCTTCCTCAACCCAACCTTCCTGCTGAATAGCCCTCGCTACTCTGTACCATGCTTCAGCAGTACGCAATAAATCATTATCTGTAAGCTTGCCTTTCTTCTCTGTCAGTAATCTACGCCAGCTTTCTGGCTGCAATCTACCACATGAAGGCACAGCAATTTTACACACTTTAGCAATCTTTTCAACTCTTTTGACCATTTCTTCACCCTCTCTATCTTCAACTAAATCACACGCTAGCCAGCCCTTACTGGGCTTACTCAATCCCTGTCCCATATCCCCCTATAAAAGGCGTCCCAGATATAGGGAAAGAAAAATGAAACAGAGCATCTACAATGCTCGACTGCCACTCAGAAAGGGTGGGTCCCCCCAAGTGCGTCTTCCCAAAACGTAGACTAGTCACTAAATCCGCCTACCCGAGGTGGTAGACCCGGATTGGAGCGGGGTGAGAAGTGTGTGACCAATCACTTCTCTCACAAGAGAAATAGGAGTGGAAAGTGTAAATAACACAGGAAGTAGAGTAAAAGTAAAAGTAAAGTGAAATTTAGAGACAGACACAGGAGTTTGAATGACTCCCAATTAAACAAAAACAACAATTCAATTGAAATACAGTGCATGCATCACAGTTCAAATAAAATCAACAGTAATCCCTTTCCTTTACTCGTGTGACCAAAGTCACCTCCCTCAACCTCGTAGTGTCCCCGCTCGGAGAACAACTTTCGTAAGTTTCACTACCAGCGGCCACAGGAAACAGCAACCATCTCCGACCCGAATCCTGTATAGCCTCCCTTATTACAGCAGTCCACTAAGTGTGGCTACCACTATCCTCACCCCGTAGCGCCCCTACGGACCCACCCGTAAGTCTCACTACCACGTGGTGCTGGAGACAGCAATGCCTGCTTGAATCCACCCGCCACAAATAAAATTGGAATTCCACCAGCCTCAGCGCTCGAAGCTGGAGGGTACCACCTCTCTGCAAGCAGAGTTATGTGCACAATGAGGCTAGCTAGGCTATCAGAGTGACACCATGGGGAATCCCCAGGAAGCAATGAGTCTACACCCCCTCCACAGATTCCCCCCTCCTCTTTTTCCTTACTGCTGCAGCTACCCAGCACCTAAAAGAGGTAAACAGGCAGAGAAGACCCCCAGGAAAACTTCCACAGGTCCACCCCCCTTTTTCCCTACAGCCACAGCCACATGGCTTCTAAAAGGGGTAATCAGGCAACAGAGGACCCCCAGGCAAACACCACAGGTCCACCCCCCTTTATCCCAAAAGGGGCACACAGTCAAACACTCCACCCGGGCACTTAAGCTAAACAAGCAAGTACAAACACTCCCAGGCAACAGATAGACTAAATGCAGGTAAACAGGTGGGTAACAACAAGACACCGGGCAAGATATTACCTGTCTTTGATGTCCTCCCGGTATGAGGACCATAGTTTTGCAGGTACCCTTGTCTTTAGGGCATCTGGAAAATTGGACCTCTGTTCCTTTGTTTCCCCATGGGGTTCTTCTAAATGCAGCATCAGAGGCAGGGAGCACAAGGCAGAGGTGTCTGATACAGATAGAGGGGTAAATAGTTCTACCTGTCCATCTGGAGTGAAGGTGATAGATGCCTGCAGGCATGAGAGGACATCAGCGCCTAACAGGTTAATTGGGCATGTGGAGGATACCACAAAACGAGCAAGCAAGCTAGGGTAGTTGCCAACTCGTAATGGAGTTGTTAAGGGATTGTGTCTTGGTTGGCCATCCACTCCTACACAAGAGACATCGATATTTGACAGAAATGATGGGTCTGGCAGGTCTTGTTCTCGTAGAACACTTCGGGCCGCACCTGTGTCAACAAGAAATGTAGTAGGTTGTCCTTCAATGGGTAGAGTCACAGTGGCAAGTGGCCCCCCCTTATCCCCTGAAGACACTGCCATGACAGGGGTTAATGACACAGGCTTGCCAATTTCCTAATCATCTGGTTCCTCAACAATTGGAACTGTTTTGGGGACTTTGGGGACAGGTGCAGCCTTTGTCACTTTCTTGGGCTCTTTCTTGGGCTCACCTCTGAAATGTCCTTTAGCACCACAATTAAAACAATGTCCATCCTCGGGTTTGGTGCCTTTTGGGACAGGTCCGGTGCGGGACACCATGAGGGGAGCTGAACTGGGCCTTCTAGGAGTCTGGGCAGATTCCAGACCCCTAGCAACTAAGAGTAAGGTATCTAGAGGGACTACCTTATATTCAGGGTGTGCAGCAATGATTCCCTTGAGTCTTTAACACCTTGGACAAATGCACCAGACAGCATTTGAGAATGGATCTTGTCTGTAAGATCAAATCCTAAATCTGTAAACATTTGAAACAGTCTTGCATGAAACCTTTCCACTGATTCTCCTTTGTCTTGTACAATATCAGTAAGGCCAGCAGCCTGATCTGCAAGTTTGTCCTTAGCCCATTCTTTTAGTTGGTTACAAAAAGTTACTCCGGAGGGGTAATCAATGTCACTTATAAGCAGATCTGTACTGAGGTGGCGGGCCATGCTGGGCCAGTATGCATCCCCGGCTTTAATAGCACAAATGCTCAGTAAATCACGCCATGCTGCAGAATAAGTCTTTTGAATCTGAACTATTCCTCGGTAAAAAGGCATAGGTTGTTTTTCTGGGTCAGGGAGTGATTTCATCAAGGCACTAGCCTGAGTAGGATTAAAAGCTACATATTTAGGAGGGGCCCGATCCCCCCGGCCCGTATGTCCGAAAGGATCATCGAGGGAACGGCGGGGCGGGGGCCCCGTGGCATCCTGTGAGCCCTGGGATCCCTCCTCAGACTCATCTTCATCTGTGACCTGGACCCCTCTGAGTAATGGGGCCATTTGAGGTGTCAGAACCGGGGGAAATGAGGGAATCCCAGAAGCTGGAATGGCCAGTGGATTATGAGCTTGGGGTGAGTAATCACCGGGAAGTACCGGCATTAGGGGTGCTGGATGACTGGGGGCCGCCATATTGGAGGCGTGAAAGGAAGCTGCGTTAGGGTTAAGGGAAGAAGTGGCGGCCATGTTGGATGTGGGCACATCCGGGGCAGACTGTGCCGGACTGGGCATGACCGGGGTCTGGGGAGTGGCTTGGGAAAGGAAGTAGGCTTGGTTTGGATAGGGCAGGGCCAAGGGGTAAGGGAAGGGGTAGGGCCAAGACAACTGGGCAGGGTTTTGGGCGGAACCTGGGGAGGGTGGGTTAGTTGGGCAGGGATTAGGGGAGGAGGTGGGACATCCGAGATACGGATATGAAACTGAAGGGGTGGGAACCTGGGCTGTGGGAGGAGTGGGAAGGAGAGAGAGCGGAGAGGGATTAGCAGAAGCAGGTGTAGTAGGAGGAGCTGGAGCGGGTGTAGTAGGATTGACAGTAGCAAGAGGGGAGGGGTTAGTTAACTGGGTGGATACAGAGGGGAGGGTAGGATTATTGACGGAGAGAGAGCGTAGAGAAGGAATGGCGGATGAAATGCTTGGATTAGGCAGAGAAGGTAGTGCAGGGATGGATGAGGATGATGGGAATGTTAGGGATGATGATGGGGAAAATAATGATCCATCAGAATTCAGGACCGGACAAACAGGGGAAATGACGGGATGGGTGTTGGGAGGATTGGGAGTGGGGAACATGGTCAGCTGGCTGTCACTTATTGCTGACTGAACCTTGGGGATGAACATCCCCTGGGTGCCATTTTGGGGCGCTGGCTGAGGGAATGCCCCAGCAACACAATTATTATGATACACAAACAATTTTGCACCTTTATGATCTATTTCTTCCTCAACCCAACCTTCCTGCTGAATAGCCCTCGCTACTCTGTACCATGCTTCAGCAGTACGCAATAAATCATTATCTGTAAGCTTGCCTTTCTTCTCTGTCAGTAATCTACGCCAGCTTTCTGGCTGCAATCTACCACATGAAGGCACAGCAATTTTACACACTTTAGCAATCTTTTCAACTCTTTTGACCATTTCTTCACCCTCTCTATCTTCAACTAAATCACACGCTAGCCAGCCCTTACTGGGCTTACTCAATCCCTGTCCCATATCCCCCTATAAAAGGCGTCCCAGATATAGGGAAAGAAAAATGAAACAGAGCATCTACAATGCTCGACTGCCACTCAGAAAGGGTGGGTCCCCCCAAGTGCGTCTTCCCAAAACGTAGACTAGTCACTAAATCCGCCTACCCGAGGTGGTAGACCCGGATTGGAGCGGGGTGAGAAGTGTGTGACCAATCACTTCTCTCACAAGAGAAATAGGAGTGGAAAGTGTAAATAACACAGGAAGTAGAGTAAAAGTAAAAGTAAAGTGAAATTTAGAGACAGACACAGGAGTTTGAATGACTCCCAATTAAACAAAAACAACAATTCAATTGAAATACAGTGCATGCATCACAGTTCAAATAAAATCAACAGTAATCCCTTTCCTTTACTCGTGTGACCAAAGTCACCTCCCTCAACCTCGTAGTGTCCCCGCTCGGAGAACAACTTTCGTAAGTTTCACTACCAGCGGCCACAGGAAACAGCAACCATCTCCGACCCGAATCCTGTATAGCCTCCCTTATTACAGCAGTCCACTAAGTGTGGCTACCACTATCCTCACCCCGTAGCGCCCCTACGGACCCACCCGTAAGTCTCACTACCACGTGGTGCTGGAGACAGCAATGCCTGCTTGAATCCACCCGCCACAAATAAAATTGGAATTCCACCAGCCTCAGCGCTCGAAGCTGGAGGGTACCACCTCTCTGCAAGCAGAGTTATGTGCACAATGAGGCTAGCTAGGCTATCAGAGTGACACCATGGGGAATCCCCAGGAAGCAATGAGTCTACACCCCCTCCACAGATTCCCCCCTCCTCTTTTTCCTTACTGCTGCAGCTACCCAGCACCTAAAAGAGGTAAACAGGCAGAGAAGACCCCCAGGAAAACTTCCACAGGTCCACCCCCCTTTTTCCCTACAGCCACAGCCACATGGCTTCTAAAAGGGGTAATCAGGCAACAGAGGACCCCCAGGCAAAAACCACAGGTCCACCCCCCTTTATCCCAAAAGGGGCACACAGTCAAACACTCCACCCGGGCACTTAAGCTAAACAAGCAAGTACAAACACTCCCAGGCAACAGATAGACTAAATGCAGGTAAACAGGTGGGTAACAACAAGACACCGGGCAAGATATTACCTGTCTTTGATGTCCTCCCGGTAGCAGTCACAGACACGTGGACGGGTCAATCAAAGGGGCTGGAACATACCGGATAAACTCTGCAATAGTCTCTACCGTGTACAGGGAGGTGATCAATCTCCTTTCCTTCCCCCCGGATTCCTCCGTCCAACAGCGTCTTCCTTAGGACGGCTTACCGGCCAGAGGCCATAGCCCGGTGCCCCACGTTGGGCGCCAAATTGATGTAGATTAATTTAGAAATAAACAAATATGTTTAAAAAATCTATCTGTTCCTGTCCAAATCTGAGATGATTAAATTGCGTATACGCAGAAGTAAATTAACACTGACACACGGAGTTCAGGTTAAAATAACTTCGAGAAAATTTAATGGCATCTGGTTAAAAAGCGGGCTCGCAGACCCTTATAAGAGCGAAATTACATCATCATTGATTATCGAGATATCAGTAAATAAACATCATTAATTGGATTAAATGTTAAGTGGCTATGTCAATGTCCACCCATCAATATTATTAATTGGCTCTAGAACTAAGTGGTTAGCTAGGTGTCCTCCCACCGAGAGGTGGTATTGTTCTGGACACGGGTGTGGACAGATGGCTCAAGCGCCATCTTACCCAGCACGAGGCTTACTCGTGGGAAGGGGGGCTTGAGCGTCATTTTGGGTAGTTAGTGATGTCAGACTCGTGGTCAGGTGCAGGGTTCTTTTATGAATAGAACATTTCATTAGGCCAGCTTCTCATGGCCTTGGCTATGGCCTTGGTTATACTTTGTTGCATGTTACAGGAGATTCAATAATTCCGGGGTTAGTCATGTCTTTATAGAAAATACAGTCTCTATTCATTACACTAAATGCTGTTAGGAAATTCTGTCATGTAATGTAGTTTAAAATGGAGGATCTGTCAGGTAATGTGGGTTAAAATGGAGTTAGTGCAAATATTCAACAAAGGTTCAATACAGGTTTTTTAATAATTCTACATCAGTCCCCCCTATGAAATGTTAGATTCTAAAAAGATAAACTTTATTTGTTAATACCAGAAGACGTGTTAGCCCAAAGGCACAGAAACCCTGTGGCCGCTAGCTAGGTGTTAATGCAAAGTGCAATTCTGTCCCTTAATCTGACCCTAGTAGGCTAACTCATCCATCAGCATGGCTCTTGAACGCTTCACTCCCATGGGTGGCCCATGGTGGCTTGTCCACCACTTCTCCACACGGAGACTTTACCCATTACAGACGGATGCTGTCCCTAAGCTGGTCCCTTCCTAGAACTCTTGCACTTTATCAACAAAAGGGATAGTTTGCAGCGGTATACAGGGTGAGTTGAGATCTTGAAAATCTTGGTCATCAACTGCCAGATGTGCAAAAGTTGGTGTTGCTTGGTCTACAGTCTTCTGTAGGAATTTTCTCAGACAAGGGAGGACACAACAAACGAGAAGAGCAAAGATAAAAAGAGAAATTAGTATTGCCATACCAATATGCATTAAAGCTTTTTGCCATCCTGTCATCCAACCAAACCATCTTTCCCAGGGATCTTTTAGCCCAGAATTTCTTTTTAACTCTTCAGAGAGCTCATTTAATTTTTCTATGGCTAAGGTGACTTTACCATTAGGGCCTGTGTTTTCTGGGATGTAAGTACAACATGTCGTGGTGTCGGGCAAAATTTTACATACACCCCCTTTTTCAGCTAGAATCATGTCTAAGGCCATTCTATTCTGGAAGGACATTTGGGATGTAGCCTGCAGCTGTTCGGCTAATCCCTGGAGGGCATCCCTGGTGTAATTAACAAAGCGTTGCAAATATTCAACAAAGGTTCAATACAGGTTTTTTAATAATTCTACATCAAAGTCACTGCCAGCCCTACACAATCTTGTAGAGGCCTTTGGTAGAATTTCTTACAAATATGACTGGTATTACATATTTAAGGGACACTATAGCGAAGTCCATAGAAGAAGTTTACAAACTCAACTTATTTAAATAGTGAAAAGTGACCTCCATTATTGTAAGAATATACATCTGTCTTGGTTTGGGAGAATTAGCACTATTAAGATGGCCTGCCTGCCCTGTCATCCCTTTTGAAAAACTATTCAAATGTTAATTACAAGATCCATCTGCCTGTGAGATGCTAATTTCACCCTGGCCCTTAGAACTACCAAAGGGGGCCTTGGAGTGTCTAATGTCAGGGAATATTACATTGCCACAATCCTGGCACAGGCGATTCAGGTGCTTGCACCAAAGGCTGTTGATATTGAAGCCTAATTGCAACCCTCTCCCTCATTGGCAGATTGGTTGTGGTTACTGAAATGTCTGAGACCACAGAGACCCATCCTACTTTGTACTACTAAGTTGGCAATGGCTGCTTGGACCAAACTTACTGGAAATAGCGGAGTGGGGAGATACATTCTGATACATGCTTGCATTTTTTTTTAAACCCCAGACGAAGGCGCACACAGGCACTGAAACGCGCGTCAGGTATCTTGGTTGTTTTTATTTTTCACGGTATGTAAGTGGTGATTTGTCTGTAGGAGTCTCTAGCTATAATCTGATTTTTTTTTTGGGGGGGGTGTATTCGCAAAGCTACTTTTGACTCTTTTTAAACATTGAAAGGAGAGCCTTGAGTAATGCAAGGTATATAAGTGGTTAAGTCATGGTAGAACTCTCAGATACATCCTCAAATCGGAGATACAGCCTATGGTATTAGGAGGCTATTTGCTTTGCAATATATCCTTATAACATTAGGCATAAATTATCATTTACAAATACATTTTCTTATTTTTTCATTAGTTAGTTGTGGGATTTTTTGGGGGGTTTGTTTTACCCTTTTCCCCCAAATTTCCTGGATTTATGTAATCAAATGTATTATACATGATCACTACTACTGTTAGTGTTACAGAGACTCGATGGATACATACTTACCTCAAGTATCATTATATCATGACAGACCAAAATTTTGACTCCCAATGAGTATCTACACTAATTTAGTAGCATTTTTGTAACAGTTCTCTGTGAATATTCTAAGGATCAATTGTGGTTTATATTGCTGGGCCATTTACCTTTGTGGAATTATACACATATGTGCTCCCTATATTCACTCCATAGACTGAGATCTAATTAGGAGACTCTAAATGTATATAATTTATTTTGTTAGAGATGGGTTTATTATTATTGTTGACTGATTATTTGAGTCCTTGAATACTTCTGATTTCAATAAAGTTTTGGTCCAATTTTGAATACATTTTCCCAATCATTTTTATTTGTGACTTGCACATATATAGATTCTCCCTGATATTGATTTATCATCCGACTCTGTAAGCACTGATGATTAAAACACATCTTCTTATTTGTAGATAAACTTAGTACTATGGTTAATGTAGCTTGATCTTTCCAACGGGCAGAAGACGAACACTGCATTACATTTCATATCTATATCCATCCACCCACCCATCCATCCACATATCTGTCTATCTATTTATGAATACTTATTGTTGCTTATTCAAGTAAAATCAGTCCGGGCTATAATATTCCTTGTCTTTTCTCATAGCAGAGTAAGCTCACAGTATATGTAAAACAGGATTCACAAGAACTCAGAGATGTACAGTATATTATGTATTGCTGTGTATGTCCCTAAATGTTTTCCATTTGTTTTATTTGCATTTTACTTTATTAAATAAGCTGTTGAAATTGAATGGCTGTAGTGCACTTCATTGTGCTGCTGTCTTATGTATCACTCAATGCTAATCTACGAGATAAAAACACAAATTAGTTTAATTTCCATGACAATAGCTTCCATAGAAGGTTCAAGAGCAGAACAATATTCTTTTTCATTATTATTTGCTTTAGTGGAAGACCAGCTTGTTCTTCTCATGCTCACATAAAAGGCAGTTGTCAGAAGTGAAGAAAGTGGAATAGGCTTGACAGCTATAATGTACAACTTCTATCTGTTGTCCGTCTGTCTGTCTGCCTGCCTGCCTGCCTAAAATAAATCACAGACACACAACACCAGAATAGATGAGAAATTTTTTTTTCAACCGAAATGGACCTGACAATATTTTGGACAGTCAAGTTTAGGTCATATAATTTAACCCCTTAAGGACCAAACTTCTGGAATAAAAGGGATTTATGACATGTCACACACGTCATGTGTCCTTAAGGGGTTAAAGGACCACGATCGCAATAGAAATAAAAACAAATACAATTACCACCTATGGAAAATCATATTCATTGAAAAATAAAAAATAAAAATAAATGTAATTTATCTGTCTGTCTGTACATCTCTACTTTTCATATCTGTCTGTCTGTTTATCTGTCGACAGGGTTGGAATGGAAGAGGTTAAATGTGAAGATATATTTGACTGAAAATAGTAGATAAGAAAGATATTCACTTTCTAACTTTCCTTGTTAACAAAAATATGCAGCTTCCCCAGGCACTTGAAAGTAATTAAGCATTCTCATCTAATATTAGCCTTCCCATTGTCTTTAACAGGAGTGTTTTTGTATATCCCATGAAGCCCTATTTAGTATAAATTTGCAGGATATAGACATGTGCATGGGCAAAACATTTGGTTAGTTTTCATTTTTCCTTTCAGTAATTCCGAATGAATTTTGGTGAAATACGGTAATTGTGAATCTGGAACAAACCCAAATTCGGATGTCTGTTATTCCCTATAGGGTTCTGTTTAATAGGTGGCTCTCCTGTTTTGGTACCCTGATGTAAGATTGCCTGCTAAGGATACCAAATTAGGGTGCTGTTTAGCAGGTAGCTCCAACAATTTGGTACCCTGATGTGGGATTGACCAACTTAGGATACCAAATTAGGGCACTGTTTAATAGATGACTCCCAAATTTTACCCGGTTGTTAGATTCACCTATGTATGATACCAAATTATGGAACTGTTTACTAGATGGTTTCCCTAATTAGGTCCCCTGATGTGGGTGCCTAGTGCCTGTTTTCATACTGTTATTTTAGTTCATGTAACAAGAAGAATAGACTAGTCCCATAATAACTAAAATAAGTGGAATGATCAGATGCCAAAATCAAACAATAGCAATAATTTTTATGAGCATGTCTGCTAGGGGCACACCCTTTTAAACTTATTTAAACAGGTTTTATCCTTTAGCAAGCAGAACTTTCTATACTCAAATAACACAATTTTCATTACAGCAAAACCAAAAATGGCCACTAGATGGTGCAGTTATTCTAGGTTGACTGCTTGGGATAGTTTCACAGCTTATAATGGCCTTTAGCATTAGATATACAAAGCATCACTGTATACCAAAACACAGAAAAGAAATACACATTTTTATGGATAAATTATATAATGACTATTTTTTTACATATTTGTGTGGCTGCATGTACCGTATGCATCTGGTATTTTGCACTGAAATAAACTAAAATACCTAATGCACATAGCTGGCATTATCATACATTGTGCATGATTTAGTATTATTATTTTATTTTTTATACAGCGCTATCAGAATCCATAGCGCAATACAATGATTGGACTAACAGACATGTAATTGTAACTAGACAACTGGACGTACAGGAACAGAGAGGTCGAGAGCCCTGCTCAATGAGCTTACATTCTAGAAGGATGAGTCTCTTGAACGGGATTCTCAATTCCATCTGTATCACTATGTTCAACAAGTAGCACAGTCACTGTAGCCTTTTCTCTGTATATAAACCGTTGTGCAGCACTATCTAGTGTTTTATAAATATACACAGCAAGTAGTCTGTTACAGGACCTCGATCACCGCAGAATTGTCAAAATGAGCCCAGTGATATGTCCCAGATTTTGATATTGTTGTCTGGTAAACAGAATGGTAACACTTTAAAAGCTCTGTTTTGGAAACTTTTCCCAGCAGTGTAATTCTATCAATGGCTCATTTCATTTTATCTGTGCTTTACAAATTTTTTTCTTCTTCGACTCTCAAAGTGCAGACTTTTACAACTTAATTATATATAATAATTTAAAAAGATATAAGGGACATAATACATTTCTCACCTGTAATACTTTTCCATAATCTCTCAACATTCTTGGTGCAATAAACTGTACGCAGGAGACTTTCCCATCTCCAGAAGTAGTTATAGAAATTGAAAGCATTGTTTTCATAGACAGTTACAATGTGACGCTCACAGTAAAACTGTGCCACGGTCACCCCTCTATGTTCTTATCAAACACTGGTGTTTCCTCTTAGACACTACTGCGCATGAGCACTTTTAACGTCATACTGGCACTCCCCCTGCAAGCGCATGCTCTCTGTACGCGGTCCAGCATCACCACAGCACACCAGGAGAATCCCCTCCTCCCGTCCTGGTGGAGTGCAGGCGCCTCACACAGGAAAGCCAACCTACAGCTGATTTGGCTCACTTCTGGTGATGTTAGTAGGGAATTTTCATGGGATAGGTTTTTTGATAGAACACTGGCTCCCATAGGCTTGTACCACTTTGAACAACTTCAAAAAATTGTACTGTTTATGGTGCTTAAAGTGCCCCTTTAAACACTTTGCTGGACTTTTACTAATTTAGGCTACCATAAAAAGAATAGAAGAGCAGTGAATAAATAAAAAGCTGCTTTGTACTATAGAATATAATGTTCCTGATGGTACAATGTTTGAAATGCTTAGGTGTGTTAATAGACGTTTGTTATGGAAAGGAACTCCCACCAGATGGCAGCAAAGTCCTTCGGAAGTTACAGACTTATCAGAAACCAACACGTTTTATTTTGCATACACAGACATTGTGAAACATATATAGGGCAAACATTATTATTAAAATGTAGAAAGTTCTAGTATTTCTCTAGCTCGTAAGCTCACTGTGCAGGGCCCTCAACCCCTAAGTTCCTGTGTGTCCAACTTGTCTGGTTACAACTACATGTTCCTTCGTCCACCCATTGTAAAGCGCTGCGGAATTTGTTGGCGCTATATAAATAATAACATAATAATAATTTTCTGCAGAGCTGTACTATAGGTGGACTAACAAACAGTTACTAGACATGTACATTTGGATTCAGACTAATTCAAATTTCATTAATTTGAGCCAAAATGCAAATATCAGTTGTTAAATTACAGAGTAACTAAATGGAACACTGACCGAATTTCAGTAGGTGCCATGCATTAATTTCGGTAGTTGGCTGCCTCTCTGCTAAGTGCATAGAGAGTCAAACAATCTCTTCTCCTCTTCCATCACACCTAAAATCATACTAATGTTCATTCTGCCACACTTTCAACCAGGAAAGATGAGTGCTTGTGCCATGTTAATATTATACCATGTTAATAATTATCACACTGTCAAAATAAAGATAATATATGGCATGTGTGAAGTATGCCATAATTATTAGGTGTATTATCCATTTAAAGGATTTGTTGTGACTTTTTAAAGGAACACTATAGTCAGTTTTAGTTAATAGATCATGCTTCTCAGGTTTCACTGTTAAATCCACTGCCATTTAAGAGTTAAATCACTTTGTTTCTGTTTATGCAGCCCTTGTCACACTTCCCCTGGCTATGATTGACACAGCCTGCATGAAAAAAACAACTGGTTTCACTTTCAATCAGATGTAATTTACCTTAAACAATGGTATCACTTTCTATATATATTGAACTTTAATCACATACAGAAGGGTCTTGCAGGGTCTAGCAAGCTATTAACGTAGCAGGGGGTAAGGCAATTTTAATTAAACAGAACTTTCAATAAAGGAAGGATAAACTTTAGATGACTCTTTACAGGAAGTGTTTAGGAAGGCTGTGCAAGTCACATGCAAGGAGGTGTTACTAGGGTTCATAAACAAAGTGATTTAACTCCTAAATGGCAGAGAATTGAGCCATGAGACTGAAGGGACATGATTTATACACCAAAACTGCTTCATTAAGCTAAAGTTGTTTTGGTGACTATAGTGTCCCTTTAAATTATTTAATTCCCCATTGGGAATACTAATTGTCCAAATTTTGTCGGATTAAGAAAATTAAAGCCCATTAACCCCACTCCTAAACAGCTCCTAAACTCCATTACTCCACCTATCCCCAACTACTACCTCTAACCCCCACTACAACTCCATCCATTTCAACTCCTAACCCCAAATATAGCTCATAACCCCCACTAAAGTATATAACCCCATTACAGCCCACAACCTCTCACTATAGTCCCAATTCCCCATTACAGACCATACCCCTCCACTACAGACCATAACCCCCACTACTGCCCTTAACCCCATTACGGCTCCTGTCCCTATTACTGCTCTTAGCCCCCCGCTACCACCCCTATCCTCCCTCTACAGCCGCTATTCCCTTACTACAGACCCTATCCCCATACTAAAGCCCCTATGCCCTACTAGTGCCTGAAACCACGCAGCCCATAATCCCCTACTGCAGCCCCTATTCCCCCCCTTCAGCACTTAATTCACCCCCTAGCCCATAGGCCCTCACTACAGCCCCTATCCCCAATGCAGTCCATACTTCCCACTGCAGTCTCTAACCTCCACTACAGACCCTATCCACCACTACAGCCCTTATACCTACACTGCAGCCTCTATCCCCCCACTAGCCCCCCCTAGACCCACTACAGCCCTATTCCCCCAGTATAGCCCCAAGCCTTGCCCTACAGCCCCTATCACCCACTACAGCCCTGTTCAACCCACTACAGCCCCTATCTCTGCACTACAGAATGTATCCCCCACTACAACCCCATCTCTGTACTACAGCTTCTACCCCTCACTACAACCCCTTTCTCTGCACTATAGCCTCTACCCTTCAATACAGCCCTTATCTCTGCACTACAGCCTCGATCCTCCACTGCAGCCCCTATCACTGCACTACAGCATCTATCTCTGCACTACAGTCTCTATCCCCCTCTACGGCCCCTATCTCTGCATTACAGCCTCTACCCCTCAATACAGTCCCTATCTCTGCACTACAGCCTCTACCACCCACTACAGCCCCTATCTCTGCACTAAAGCCCCTACCCCCCACTTTGGCCCCTATCTCTGCACTACAGCCTCTATCCCTCACTACAGCCCCTATCTCTACACTAGAGTCTCTATCCCCCACTACAGCCCCTATCTCTACACTAGAGTCTCTATCCCCCACTACAGCCCCTATCTCTACACTAGAGTCTCTATCCCCCACTACAGCCCCTATCTCTGCACTACAACATCTATCCTCCACTACAGCCCCTATCTCTGCACTACAACATATATCCTCCACTACAGCCCGTATCTCTACACTACAACATCTATCCTCCACTACAGCCCGTATCTCTACACTACAACATCTATCCTCCACTACAGCCCCTATCTCTGCACTACAACATCTATCCTCCACTACAGCCCCTATCTCTACACTAGAGTCTCTATCCCCCACTACAGCCCCTATCTCTGCACTACAACATCTATCCTCCACTACAGCCCCTATCTCTGCACTACAACATATATCCTCCACTACAGCCCGTATCTCTACACTACAACATCTATCCTCCACTACAGCCCGTATCTCTACACTACAACATCTATCCTCCACTACAGCCCCTATCTCTGCACTACAACATCTATCCCCCACTACAGCCCCTATCTCTGCACTACAACATCTATCCCCCACTACAGCCCCTATCTCTGCACTACAACATCTATCCCCCACTACAGCCCCTATCTCTGCACTACAGCCTCTATCCCCCACTACAGCCCCTATCCCCCACTACAGCCCCTATCTCTGCACTACAGCCTCTATCCCCCACTACAGCCCCTATCTCTGCACTACAGCCTCTATCCCCGCTATGGCCCCCATCTCTGCATTACAGCCCCTTTCCCCCACTACGGCCCCTATCCCATCATAAAATGACACAAGAGGCAAAGTTATTCTTTAACAAACAATATATGGAGAACTGACAAGGAAATTAAAAATAAAGGATTTGGACAATTTTTCAGTTTGGTAGTTATCAACAAAGAATAGCAATTTCTGTTTACCTATTGACGAATATCCACAATATTTTCAATATGTATTAATATAAAAATCACAAAAGACAATTTAGCTTCTTTTCTTTATTGAGCATCACGTAAAAAATGCCATTTGCTTTCAGTCATTGCAATAAATATTTATTTAACTCCAAAATGTTTCATGAGAAGGATTCCAGAAATCATCTCTATTGGATTGTCATACGATTACCTTGCACAACGCTATTTCTGACAACATGTAAACACGCAATCAATAATCATTAAAATAATAATATAGGCAAAAATAGAAAGCTTGGCCTTCTGTAGAAAAAACATCAAATTCACATGAAAAACTACCTGGATATTGTTTGTTTATTTTTTTAAAGTAGATTTTTAAAGTAGATTTGTTGAGTGTTTAGTTTTCTTTGCATAGTAATATATACACTATACTAAACATATATACTGTTTCCTCTTTTATACTTGTTTTTTTATTTTTTAAATATGGTGACTATACTACCTCATGGGCTTCTCTTCCTGGAATAAAACACACGGTAATGTTAACTAGTTCCTCTCCTGTGTAATGTGTTTGGTTGCCTGGATCAGACAAAGCTTACTCAACACTCATAGGGTAATTAGTTACTGAACAGTATATTGTGGTAAATGGAAATCTGAAGGCGGTCTGACTACGTACCTATTGATGGAGTTACACAATGACCGTTCTAGAAGATAGGACAATATGCAGACCTGAGGATTTTAGGATGTCCAAAATGCAATCCCCTTGGGTGATTTCAGAAACCCTGTTAAAGCAGACTAAGCATGCCTGCGGGGGCACTGCCCAGAAAGGAGTATTGATTATTCTTTTTAAATGCCCCCAAATAATGATTAGTTACTCAGAAGCACCTTCAATCTTCAGAAAAGAGGAGGTGGGTAGATGTAAACAAAAATGGAGAATACAGCTGCAGATTTACAACAGAAAAAAAACACATATATATAGTGTAACACTGTAAAACATGTGAAAATGCGCTGAAACAGGTAACACTCACTGGATAGAAGAAAGTATATCGCACAAGGGTGCATCACCCGATGAATAGGGGGGTAAATCTGCTCCTCTTTAGTCTAGTGATAATGAGACTAGACTCAGGATAGATGGATGTAACAATTCTGCTTTATTGTAAAAAATAATAAAAGCACAGTAAAAAGTGGTGCTGTACCAGGCCCTACGCATTTCGTCCCAGAAGGAGGTGGGTGGTTGGAAAACTGCACACACACACACTTACAAACTAATAGATTTTATTTTTTATGGCAAAAAAAAAAACTGGATGGGGGAACTGCCCTGTTTGCCACTATGGACTCACCTCTGATGTTAACACAAAATGAAACTGAAAACCGGACACAAGGAAATAAAAAAAAAAGAGCATAACTTGTAGGAAGAATTAGAAGAATAATTTTACCATTCAAGATTCCAAAATTCTCAGATCGATTTAAAAAGTTTGGTCAAACGCCATTAGATTTGATCCATTAAATATGTATCACGAATGCCAATCCCAATGCCTTTTTCAAATGTTTTCCTGCTGTTGAAAGTCAGGGACCAGTAGATGTACCGAGCAAGTTTACGAATGCAATTTAAACCAGTAATCTGGAATGTCACTTTTATTACCTTCCATAGACATGGACATGGCAATATTATGAAACTAGGGGATTGCTGAGAAAATAAATTATCGGTTTCCTCTGTCTGAAACACAGCATACATCCAGGACTGGTCTGTACAGTACATAATATTCCTTGACTGCTGACTCAACCAAATATTCCGTTGCCCAAAAAACACATGACACCTGAATAGCGGATATGGGCAACGGCCACAACATTATTTAGAACATTAAACCTCAGCATTCCTTCCTCCTGTCAGCTGTTGGGTTGATTGCCCCACGGACAGATAACTCCTTAATTTCCAGAGTCCTAGGCAGCCTGCCATTCGCCTTCAGCCCTATCAGGCTGTGACTGCCCAAGTCAACTCGGAACTTGACTCACTTGCTCTGGCCAGGAACACCCCTTGCTGTGACAAAAATAATAACAGAAGCAAAACACAACAAACCACAATAGACACCCTCTAACCAATGGAGGGTGGGTGGGAAAGAGTACAGATCCCTACGCGCTTTCTACTCTTTTGTAAAGTTTCCTCCCTTTAATTCCCTTTTTATTTGGTCCCTTACTTGCAACATTGTATCCCTACATATCCAACACCTTACTATGGTCAGCAGTCATGCCTTCCCCTCTTTGTCAGTCCTGGAAAAATCCCTTTCTTACTATCTAGATTCCAAGGTTCTATGTAGGGCCTTCAGTCCTGCTCCACCTCGGCTTGGAAGCGGTAATCTTACTTCTCGACACAGATAAAGTTGGAAAAAGACAATAGTTGGGGGGGAAAAACATGGGACCGTAAGAAAACTTATATTTAATCATTTTATGTTATAATAGTGATTTTTACTGCTCCTCCTTTTTTCCCTCAATTAGTCACTTCTCACTTTATCTGTGAATAAAATCAACATTTCATGACTGTCCCATAGCCTTAAATTTTATTTTTTTCCCATAAATCCTCTCTTTTTTGGGGCGCCAGAGTTTGGAAATTGGGTGAATTACCTTATCACCCAAACTGGTCTAAATTGCACTTCATCCTGAAACAAATCAGGAACTCTAGTTTCCTTTTGCAATTGACAGCTTGATAATTGGAGCTATCTGTGTATACTACTTGTACTTATGTGTTAGCAGTGAGCAGTACCTGATTTTTCTCTGCTAAGGACCACAGCTAAATCTCTTTTAGTGTTTTTCTTTCTGTCTAACCTCATGTGTACAACAAAAAGGATTGTGAAATAAACATGTTACCTTATCTTGTATCCAAAGAAAATCAGAAACAAACCAGCTTCCTTAAAGAAACACTTTAGAAAAATATATCTGTATTCTTACAGCCCCGATGGCCCTTTTTAATTAAATTTTTGTAAAAATGAATAATTAGAAAATAAAACAAATTGCTCACCTTTGCTCCAGCGCCGAGTCCAGGATGACGGGCCAATCCAACATTTCTCATCGAGAAGCATCGGGGAGCTTAGGCGCATGCCCAGTGCTCACCACGATGTGCCCATGATTCTGACAGAAGAAGAATCATTGACTATAATGGTTCTTTATGGCTGACCATGACGGCACGGCATTTATGCGTGACATCACGGTATCTTACAGTATGAGAGAACCTAATGGTGGAAAAATGTGCCTATCATTGTACTGAAACATATATACAATAATATTATGTATATATATATATATATATATTGCAGCACATGAATGGCCTTTTTTTGTACTTTTTTGTTCTTATAGTTTAGATTTGGCTATCAACAATCAACAATCGGCGAAACATTTGAGTGTCCCTTAAAATAGAATTAAATAATGGTTCAGTCATGCAGCATTTTCCCACTGTGCACAATTCTAAAGTAAACCCCTTAAAAACTCCAGACTGGTGAAGAAGGTGTTAAATATCCTACACTAAACCATTCACCTAACATATAATGCAATCAAGTAAATACATGTTCCAGCCTTACTAAAAGCTGCAAAAGTGAACCGGACAGCCCCAAATCTGCAAAAAACTCAGAGCTCCATTAGCTGTTCCACTGCCCTGTTAAGACTTTCTCCTGCATGACATAATTTCATTTTATTTTAGATACCCTGTGATTTTTGTTGTTGTCCTTTTTTCCCCCCTATTTTTTTTTAATAGTTTTCATCTCCACACCTCCTAGACATACCACTAATAAGCACACACCTCAAACTGGATAATTAATTCCTATGCACCATGGCCTACTCTGTTGCTGTAACTTATCTGCTGAGTGCTAGTGGAGAGTGTTAAAATCCAGCCCTCCTACCCCCATCACACAAAGTTATAAAACCTCACAGTCAAAATACTACCAAAGATAAATGATGTCTAAATTCTCATGTCTTATGCTACTTTCCTTGAAAATGATGTGGAGTGTAACCCTGGTCCCCCAGCTGATTTGATTCCTAGATTCCTTGTTTAAAGGGATACTATGGTCACCAAAACAAGTTTAGCTTAATGAAGCTGTTTTGGTGTATAGAACATGCCCCTTCAGCCTCACTGCTCAATTCTCTGCAATTTAGGAGTTAAATCACTTTGTGTATGAACCCTAGTCACACCTCCCTGCATGTGACTTGCACAGCCTTCCTAAACGCTTCCTGTAAAGAGTAATCTAAAGTTTATCCTTTCTTTATTGCAAGTTCTGTTTACTTTAGATTTTCTTATACCCTGCTATGTTAATAGCTTGCTAGACCCTGCAAGAGCCTCCTGTAAAAACCAAGAGTGAAACCATTTTGTTTTCACACAGGCTGTGTCAATCATAGCCAGGGGAGGTGTGGCTAGGGCTGCATAAACAGAAACAAAGTGATTTAACTCCTAAATGGCAGAGAATTGAGCAGTGAAGCCAAAGTTGTTTAGGTGACTATAGTGTTCCTTTAATATTTTGGAATTTTAATATTCTTCTTCTCTTCTCTTGTAACAATGGAATGTTTGTGGGCCTAGGACATACTTGAAAATGAGAGAAACCTCAACATATCCTTCCTAGTATACTATTTTATAAATAAAATATCAACTATGGCATATTTTAACTCAATGTTTGTTGCAATTGCTAAACCGGTCGCTACCCTAACCAATGAATTCTTGGTGTCTGGATACATACCCAAACTTTGGAAGACTGCAAGACTAGTACCTTTCCATAAAAGCAGCAACATTTCTTTCGCCCAATATCATTGCTCTTAGAATTGTCAAAAATCTTGGAAAAATGTGTTCACACTCAACTATGTAAGTATTATCAACATTCAAACTATCAAACCCCAGATCACTTAGACTTTTGTCCAAATCACTCAACTCTTAAAAGTTTGCAATGACATCCAAACTATCATGGAACAAGGAGTCCTAATTGGAGCTATTTTCCTTGATTTTGCCAAGGCCTTTGACACAGTAAACCATGGCATTACATTGCAATGACGTTAAAATTCAGGTATTGGTGATTATCTGCTAGCCTGGTTTCAATCATATGTATCAGATTGATCGCAATATGTGTCGATTTCTGACAGGACCTCCCTCCCTCTCACGCGTAGCGTTCCCCAAGGCTCCATACTCAGCACTCTACTATTTACATTATTCATAAATGATCTACCTAACATCTGTAAAGTCTCAACTGTACACATATACGCATACGACACAGTTATCTATGCTAGCAAACCAAATCTACCACAGCTTGAGGCTGTGCTCCAAGACCAGTTCACAGAGGTAGACAAGTCAATTGCAAAAAAAACTATTTTTTCCTAAACACTGACAAAACTGTCACAATGATCTTTGGAACAGTACTTAAATTACACAAAATGACAAAATTCCCATCTATGCATCAAAACAAAATCAAATAGTATGCTGACCGCAGTTATTTCTTTCATGTCACCATTGTGACATGCTAAAATAACTAAACTGGCTGTCGTTGCAATCCAGACGCACACTTCTTCTTTCCAGCCTTGTGTTTAAGAGCTTTTGTGGGAAGCTCCCACCCTACCTGAGCAGAATGCTCTCCCCAGATGTTCCCACCTCCTATAACCTCCGATCCAGTACCAGCACTTTATTTAGTCTACCTCAATACAAAAAGAAAGCTGCCCGATCCTCCTTCTCCTACAGAGCACCGCAATTATGGAACGACCTCCCGCACACTTTCAAATCTTCCCCAAGCCTAAAGTCCTTTAATTAAGGACACATGACATGTGCGACATGTCATGATTCCCTTTTATTCCAGAAGTTTGGTCCTTAAGGGGTTAAGAGATCCCTCAATACATATCTTAAAACAGAATGCACCCGTCATGGTTGATTATATATTTCCTACCTGTTCTATGTTAATTTTGTATATATTGTGTATTAATATTGTTTTTGTATTTTATTGTACCCTATTGTATCAATGCAATGATTTGTGGACTCAGGACATAATTGAAAACGAGAGAAATCTCAATGTCTCTGTCCTGGTAAAAATTTTTATAAATAAAATATAAATTACTGCATATCTTAACTGAATGTTGTTTAATGAATCATTTTAGGTTAATTTGTAAAATCGTATACTTAAACCAATCAAGCTACTTCTAACAAAAACCCCGAAACACTATCTTTTTATAATATTGTTTGTAGTTTTTGCTTGCTATGTTTCAGCATTGACAGATACATACAAACTATGCATTGTTACACTGTGCTAATGGTGTACTTTGCCTTACATTTTATCAATACACCGTAGACTTGGGGACATGCAAACTTTAATGAAATATAGAACATCCAATGTATCATATGTACATTATTGACTGATCAATTAACTAAGTAACCCATCGTAAAATCAATCAATTGATCAATCAAGTAATGAGGCAAGCATTTAATTTGACACAGCCTGTATTAAACATAATATATTTCAAAGCAATTTACAATTTTCTTCTCTCCAACAAAACAGCTTTTTAAACTGTAATTCTATATTAACCACGATAATTATGGACTGTAATAAAATAATAATGCTAATTGTGCAACTAATCGACTCAAATGCAAAAGCATTACCAGACTAATCATTAAAAGTTCAACGTGGGCTTGGTACTTATAATGTGAGACTCTATATGGCTTCCGTGGGAATTTAATTATTGATTCATTAAGCAAATAAAAAGAAAATGTTGGTTAGTTTAAGTTCAGATAATATTGTAAAATAAGTTGGAGTATTTGTTGCATATAACATTATACAAACATTTGTGTGTCCCCATTTTACTGTTTTGGTTCAGCCATTTTGATAGAGCTATACTAACACATAAGGAAGTCTACAAGCCATGGCCCACTCAGCAGACGCAAGCGTAGAAAGGTTTTTTCAAAAGATGGCCAGTTTGCATTATTGAATAATTTACTTGAAAATTTTCTCCACGTTATCTATTTAATCATATTTAGCGCAGCACACATGTAAGACCAGTTTGACTTAATGTTTAGTGGATAAGCATCTCATACAAAGTTTTTTTTTTTTTTTTTTACTTTGCAACAGTTACACAGTTGGCAAGTCCCCCTGTTATGTCTTTTTTTGCACGATGTCAGTTATACTAGTGTGGAATAGATACTTTATATATGCCGCAGTAGTGGACTATGACTGTTAATCAGGCAGGTCACATTTTTGGCTTGGGGACATTTTGACGCTTTCGTCATCACCAACAATAAATGTAAGGAGCCTACTCTGTTTTTGAAAAGCATTTTTTTTCTGCTCAGCATATTGCATGAAAATGCCACTAGCATTGCCAATGTACCTAATGAAACACAAATACTATTACTGCCATATTGTTATATTGTTAGCATACACAAAGACATTGATGAAAAGGTACAATCAGATTTTTGTTTGTTGTTGTTGTTTTGTTGTTTTTTGTTTCTTTGTTATGACTGACAATGGGCTAGAAGAAAGATTCCAGGGTATAGATGTGAGAAATATGCTGAGAGACAAAACCATAAAACCATATTTTTCCACGTATAAGGCTTCCCCATGTATAAGACGACCCCTATTTTTGAGACCAAAATGAAGAAATCAATATTTTAAACATCAAATAGAACAACTTTGATATATCAGAGGTGACTTCTGAGGAGAACAACACACTTCTGATTATAATGCCTCCCCTGTGCTACAGTACTCTGTGAAATTATGGCTCTATAGCGCATGTTGGGAGACTACAGCTCCCACAATACAACAGGTGAGGTGAGGGCATGCTGGGTAGTATTCCCTCTGCTCCCTCATCCCCATTTCTTCCCCCCATAAATATATATCAGAAAGCAAGACCTACATGAGGTGAAGCAAACCTTAATATGGCTACTCCTTTAATAGTGTGGCATTGTGAAGAAAATAGACTGAGTTCAGTATTTTCTTCTGTGTTCGTGCTTTTCTGCAACATTTCGTTAATTTTGGATTTATTGGTTCGGCAGTTTAAAACTACCGAACACCGACCACCCTCCTGACTCATTAACTTCAAAAGAACCGTCTATTAAGCGCTCTCTGGGCGGCCGGTGTTCGTATAGCCGAATGCCACGTGGAACAGAAAACGGCTGTTCGGCAACTAAAGGAAGCAGGCGTTCGGTAGTTTCAGCGGTGGTTCGGGAGGTCGAGTGTCCGATTTTAGTTCCAGACGCTCGGCGACCAAGTCCCACTGCCTCCTTTCGTGCAAACAAGATGGCCGCCGTTTTCTGTTCCACGTGGCATTCGGCTATACGAACACCGGCCGCCCAGAGAGCGCTTAATAGACGGTTCTTTTGAAGTTAATGAGCCAGGAGGGTGATCGGTGTTCGGTAGTTTTAAACTGCCCAACCAATAAATCCCAAATGAACGAAATGTTGCAGAAAAGCACGAACACAGAAGAAAATACCGAACTCAGTCTATTTTCTTCACAGGCATGTCTCTGGAGCTCCATTGGTGGTAAGTGCTGATGTCTGTTGCAGCTCCCATGCATATATGGACCTCTTCCTCCTTGCCACAGCATTCAGAAAGTGGATCGGCAGGAGGGAAGCCTTAGTAAAAATATTTTGTTTTTTAACCCCTGCAGTGACATTCCGTGTATAAGACGACCCTCAATTTTAGACTAAAAACATTTAGAAAAAAATATAGTCTTATACATGGAAAAATACGATATATATATATAATTTTTTTTTATTTATTTTTTTTTTTTACCCCATCCCTAGGCTAATTTTTTTGGATTAAATGAATATGTGAAGATGAGATAAAAAGTAAAAAAAAACTTGCCTTGCTAGTTTATTGTTTTTGTTTTTTTACTGAGAACTGCTAAATGGGATCGTTAATAATTTATAGGAATCTTTAGCACATTTAGCTGCCGCGTAAGCAGCTGGGACTATTTGTGCTCTAGAAACAGCAAATGCAAGTGGTAATAGCATTAATTAGTAATTAGGCATACAACCCTTATTTAAATAATTAGCCGTACTACGCATCAGTCTTTCCTGTCTACCATACCATTTATCAGAGCATATTACCCTAGTTGGCCTGTGGTAACGTCGATTTCTGTAAGTAAAGTAGCTCAGATAAGAAGCTGGGTTTCTCTGACTCAACAAATCCGTTGCTTTTATGGGAAAGCAGTTTTTGCTGCATGTTTTTTTTTTTTCTGTGAATATAAGGTCAAATGTCTCATTGAGGCATCCAAGTTAAATATTGACATGGGGTTTATCTGACCGCGCATGTGACCTTACTGATGACTCAAACTTCTTATTAGTTATATTAGCTGAAAGAACTTTGACAACTTTGAGCATTTTGTTTACATCTAAAAACAGGGATCAGATAAGAAGCAGAAATGAAAGCTGTAACAGTGTCAGTTAATCAAGGAGTGCAAGAAGATGCAGGGACAAGCCATACTTGATGCTATAACTATGTACATTTACTACAGCTCCACCTGCTGTCCACTTCGACAAACACATCACTGTATAACAAATGATGTTGCTATTCTAGCACCTATACTATTAGAAACCACAAATTAAGGTCAGTTTCTTGAGGATAAATTACTGACAAATAGGTCCAAGAGGTGACAGGTCTTCGTTAGCATGTGGCTTCCAGATGCCTTCCTAATTCTTGAGATTTGGTGAGCTTCACCAAAGTCCAGTTTTGTTTTATACCACGTTAGGCAGATCAGTTCAGTCAGCCTTGTTTTCCAGAATAATGTTGTTCCACATATTGAACAGATACAGAAACCTGCTGAGTTTCAATAGTAGTTTCACCAACGTCCCCACTCAATAATTGACATATTGAATTGTATTGAAAAAAAAATGTAAAAATATATTTATATATTAAACATAGGATGCAATGGCGCTTACTTGATTATGCCTCTTGGCATAATCATGCCAAGAGGCATAATCAATTATGGAAATACTGATTTATGCCTCAAGTTAATATTTCAAAAATGTTTTATATTTGGTGCGGGACCTCCCGACCAAGATGGCCGGACATGCTTTCTAGCTGCTTCTACAAATCTAAGCTACAAATATGCTTTAACCGCTTAATAAACAAAAAAGGTGGCACCGCAATTATGGAATAACCTCCCTGACAATTAAATCTTCTAAAATTCTTTATGAGATCTCTGCCAACATATCTTAATACGGAATACACCTGTAATCATGGTTTATTATATTTCTTACCTGTTCTGTGTTAAATTTATATATGTGTATTTTAATCATTTGTATAATAATACAGAGCCACAAGTGGACCACAACACTCAGCGGACTAGTAATCTACCAAGGCAGGCTTTGATGGTCCACAAGAATCTCACTCTGATCCACAAATATTTAGTCTGGTCCTGAGGCCTATTGAGGTTGCCGATCTGTTAGCTACGTATGGTCTTACACCTCTAAACAACTGTAATTTCCCACTCCCCCTTTGAAACTGTGAGGAATATTCCGTTCCCCGCTGGGGAATTTGCCTTTCAGCTGTACAAAGCTTGATTCTGCCAATCTCGCGACAGAGTGCAGTGCCCAAGATGGCCGCTGAGCCGCAACCTACCTTATGCCAACCAGACCCTGAGATCCAGACATGGATGTTGCACTTCAACATGAGGTTTGAGCAGCTGTGTCGGGAATCTAGGCAGCATATCAGTAGGTGGTCTCACAGTCTTCCCTCACCAGATCTCCGCTGATTTAGGAAGCAGCTTCAGCTTATTGCGCCTCTTCTGGTCTGAAGGCCTGTGTGGAACTACTTCAACCCTGCTGTCCGCACACTGAAGGGGCCCTTTGCATTCTGGAAGCCTTGAGGGTTCGGTATCCTGCCATTTGCAGTATGAAGATCCCTGGACACATGGCATTGTCTCCCAACAAGGCCTGGGCTCAAGGCAGTAAAGGGATATGGCCTAATGAAATAGCCTTATTGCACATATGTGCGGCTACGAAGATAATCAAGAGGCTGAGGAGAGCTGACAGTGGAGCAGTACCTGACAGAGTTAGCTTGTCTACTTTGACCTATACAAGCTATAGGCTGATTGTGATCGTTCAGAAATGTTACCTGTCTCAGCATTTATTCTCTTTGTTTCTCTACTATCTACCTTGTCCTTGAGTACCCAGCAAAATCACAGATTCTTTGTTTCATCTATTTAGCCTAACTACCGTTATTTATATATAAAATGGGTGAATAATCTTGTCATAAAACATTTTCGTGTAATATGTTGAAAGCTGATATGACGTATTGATTCCTCTATTTTAATTGTACCACCTTGCAAAAATAAAGAATATAATTTTTTTTTTTATGTTTAATATTTTTGGATAAACCTTTAAAATGATTTAATATTATGAACATTTAAAAAAAATAATATTTATATATTTTTTTATGTATGTACCGTATATAGTGTATAAGCCGACCCGAATATAAGCCGAGGCCCCTAATTTTACCCCAAAAACTGGGAAAACGTATTGACTCGAGTATAAGAAAAGGGTGGGAAATGCAGTGTGTGTGATGAATGCAGTGTGTGTGTATGGATGCAGTGTGTGTGTGTATGAGTGCAGTGTGTGTATGAATGCAGTGTGTGTGTATGAGTGCAGTGTGTGCATGAATGCACTGTGTGTATGAGTGCAGTGTGTGTATGAATGCACTGTGTGTATGAATGCAGTGTGTGTATGAATGCAGTGTGTGTATGAGTGCAGTGTGTGTATGAATGCAGTGTGTGTATGAGTGCAGTGTGTGTATGAATGCAGTGTGTGTATGAGTGCAGTGTGTGTATGAATGCAGTGTGTTTGAGTGTAGGGTGTGTGTATGAGTGCAGTGTGTATAGGAGTGCAGTGTGTATAGGAGTGCAGTGTGTGTGTATGAGTGCAGTGTGTGTGTATGAGTGCAGTGTGTGTGTATGAGTGCAGTGTGTGTGTATGAGTGCAGTGTGTGTGTATGAGTGCAGTGTGTGTATGAGTGCAGTGTGTGTATGAGTGCAGTGTGTGTATGAGTGCAGTGTGTGTGTATGAGTGCAGTGTGTGTGTACGAGTGCAGTGTGTGTGTACGAGTGCAGTGTGTGTATGAGTGCAGTGTGTGTGTATGAGTGCAGTGTGTGTATGAGTGCAGTGTGTGTGTGTGTGTGTTGCAGAGCCTTGGTGGGGGGTGGGCATTTTTTTTTTTTTTTTAGTACTTTATTTTTGTGTAAAAGTCTTGTCACAATAACAGCATACAATAGTTGGTGTACATTAGGTATAAGACATGTTCAATTACAATATTCCATACGTATTGTCGGTAGTTCTGTGTCTGCTCCTAGTATCAAGCATGTTATATAACAATGACATTTCACATTTTATGATATACTCAAAACTTGGATATCTAACTATCGGTGTTCCTGGATCGATAAACTATCTACGCTATTGTGATCCTTTTAACCAAATTAAATCCTGAATTTCGGTAGTGGTTTGTGTCACCTTTCCCTCTTGGTGCTATCCTGGTCCAGCCAGGTTGTGTGATACCTATGTTGCTTAGGGATTTGGCACTAAACCCTTTTCCGAGATTGGGATAAGAAGGAGTTAAGTAATGAAAGAGACGAGAAGAGAGAATAGAAAAAAAAAGGGGGGGGGGAGGGGGAGTAATATAGGAATAGTGGAGATGAAGGGGAGGTGTGCGTCGGGTCGGTGGGAGCCGGGAGTGTCCGATGCCTCTCCTTTCATGCTTATCTATTGAAGGTGTCTCTTTTAGGTGCATGCCTCGCCCAAAAGGTCTTGAAATTATGCGTCATAGGTTACGTCATTCGCGGAATAGTTCGCTACTTGTCCATGGTTCCCAGATCTTTTCGAATCTAGCCATGGAGCCGCGCACCTTGGCTGTCAAATTATCCATGAGATATACTTCCTTCAAATTGGAAATCACCTTCCGAATGGAAGGTAATTTTACCTGTAGCCATGACTGTGCTAGTGTTCTTCGTGCTGCCAGTGTTACTTTATGTACTAATTTTTGTTCCCTGTTAGTCCAGTCATCTAGGGATCTATTTAGCAGGTACGTCCAGGGGTTCAGCTCGGGCGCCCTGTGGAAGATCTGTCTAAGTAAGTCGTATATTTTCGACCAGTAAGTTTGTACCTGAGGACATTCCCACCACATGTGGAGATATGTGCCCCTGAGGCCACATCCCCGCCAGCAGTCGTCGGATGGTGTTTGGTGCATATGAAATAGTTTTACCGGGGTGGTGTACCACCGAAACATGGTTTTAAAGGATTGTTCCTGGAGGGATACACATATGGATACTGCATTGTTCGCTTCCCATATTTCTCTCCATTCTGTTCCCTCCAGGACTTCTCCCAATTCTCTCTCCCATGTCTCAGTGTATGTGAGTGTTCCCCATTCTGCTGTTTCCGAGCATATGTGTGCGTATATTGTCGTGATAAGTCCTGCTGGTGTGGATTCGTTTAAGCACATTTTTTCATAAAATGTCAATGGGGTTTTCCCTGCTTGTTGTACGAGTGGCCGTCGTGCGAAGTCTTTAAGCTGTATGTACCGGAAAAAATCCCTGGGAGTGAGATGTGTCTCCTGTTTCAGTCTTTCGAATGTGACTATGCCTGCGCTTTCATACATGTGGCAAGCCCTCTGTAAGCCTGCTCTTTCTAGGTTTGCGAATTCCCTGGCCTCCATTCCCGGAGGGAAGGCCCTGTTTCTTAATAGTGGTAGTAGAGGGGAAGGGGAGCTTGCCAATTTATATTTGGATGCCGATGCGTCCCAAATTCTCAGTGAGTTTAATATTGCTGGGCATGTGGTTCTGAGGATGGGTCTATCTTCTCTGGGCACCCACATGTGGTATTGTGGTAGATCAGGGCCAGTGAGGTGGGACTCCAGGTCCACCCATCTCCTTACTTCTAGCGGTGTATGCCACATGGCCACCTGTGCTAGTTGCGCCGCTAGGTAGTAGAAATAAAAGTGTGGGAGCCCTAATCCTCCTCTCTGTCTATGTCTGTATAATATGTTTCGGGAGATTCTGTGGCGCCGGTTTTGCCATATGAAGTTCCCGACTGCCTTTTGCAGTGGGGCTAAGTCGGATTTTAACAGTTTGATGGGTAGCGCTTGAAACAGAAAAAGGATACGGGGTAGCACATTCATCTTAATAGTGTGAATACGCCCGATCCAGGAGATAGGTTTATCCTGCCATTTATCCAGGTCTCGCGTTAGTGTTCGTATGAGTGGTGTATAGTTTAAGTGATACAGTTTGGTATGGTCATTTGGAAGTTGTATCCCTAGGTATTTTATGTGATCCCTAGCTATGGGTATGTTATGAGTAGTCTGCAACGCCACCGTGTCCTCCGCGGACAGGCCCATGAGTAGGGTACTAGATTTTCCCAGGTTGGCTCTGTAGCCTGAGAATGTTCCGAAACGAGACAGGACTTCGTGTAGTGCCGCCATCGACTCCTTCGGATTTGTAACTGTCAGTAGGACATCGTCTGCATAGGCAGACACTAAAAATTCTTGTCCTCCCACCGTTATGCCGTTTATATTCGGGTGCTTGCGCAGCGCCTGGAGCAATGGTTCCAGGGACAGCACAAACAACAACGGGGAGAGGGGGCATCCCTGTCGGGTGCCGTTCCCCAGTTGGAAGGGGATGCACCTAGCTCCGGTAATTTTGACCTGGGCGGATACTTGATGGTACATAGCTTTGATTGTGGCTATGTACTTTCCGGGTAATCCCAGATATTCCAGTAGCTGGAACAGATAGGGCCATTCGACTCTGTCGAAGGCCTTCTCTGCGTCTATTGCGACTATTGCCGTGGGCATCGCCGTGGTCCGCTGTCTCCAAATGAGATCTATATTCCTCCTGGTATTTTCGAATAGTTGTCTATCTGGTATAAAGCCCACCTGGTCCGGGTGTATTAATGTTTTCAAATGAGGGTTGAGGCGATCTGCTAGGACTTTCGCTAGAATCTTTATGTCGTGATTAATTAGCGAGATGGGTCTGTAGTTGTCGGGGAGTAAGGGGTCTCTACCAGGTTTTTGAAGGAGTATAATGTTTGCCAAGGACATTCCGCTCTCCGGGGTGCCGCCATTCATAAAGTCGTTGAAAAGTCGTTCTAAGTGAGGTGTAAGGTCTTCTCTATACGTTTTATAGTAGGCCCCGTCGAACCCGTCCGGACCAGGGGCTTTATTCCCCTTAAGCTGTGCGATTGCCCTGTCTATTTCGTCTCCGGTGATGGCTTCATCCATGTGTGTCGTCGCCACTGTCGAGAGTTTTGGTAGGTCAAGCTGGTTTAAGAAGGTGTTGACATCAGTATTCGCCGCTGCCTGAGCGATGGGATCTCTTGGAGAATGGTTGTAGAGCGATTTGTAGTAATCTGTAAACACTTGCGCAATTTCCGATGGGGTGTTTTTTATGGTGCCATCTCTGTGTTTGATTGCAGTGATGTGTGTCCTATGTTGTCGTGGGCGCAGGGTCCTAGCTAAGAGAGTGTCCATCTTGTTGGATTTCTCGTAGAACAACCTCCTAGACCAGGTGATGGCTTTGGCAGCGTCGTCTAGAAGCAGTTCTGTGATAGAATGTCTAGTGTTTCCCAAGTGTTCCAGTATTTGCGGGGTTGGTGCCGTCTTATGTTGTTGCTCCTGTTTTCTCAGCACGTCTAATAGTTGGGTTAATCTTTGTGCCTTCAGTTTTTTCTTTCGGGTGGCCAATTTTATGCACGTGCCTCTAATCACTGCCTTATGCGCTGCCCAAATGGTGCTCGGGGACATGTCTGCAGTATCATTCGTATCGAAATATTCTTGTATGTCTTTTTGTATCTCCTCACGCGAGTCCTGGTCCCTCAGTAAGTGAGGGCTGAGTCTCCAATTCCACGATGTCGCTGTACACATGTTCCCCAGGGTAAGGGAAATATCTGCGTGGTCTGACCACGCTATGGAGCCTATCCCCGAGTCCAGGACCCTAGCCATGCATACGTTATTCACTAGGAAGTGGTCGATCCTGGAGTAGGTCCCATGTGGGGCTGAGAAAAAGGTGTAATCCTTCGTGCTGGGGTGTTGTGCCCGCCAGGCATCGATCAGACCAATGTCCTGCATGAATTCATCTAGAAGTTTGTCTTGACTCCCCCTGCCCTGTGACCTCAATTGGCCTGGTTTGGAGCTCCTGTCCGCGGCCGGACACGGTACGGCGTTCATGTCTCCCCCCACAATGAGCATACCATGTGGGAGTGCTTTGAGTTTAGTGGATAGGGTGTCCCAAAAAGCTACGTCCGGTGAGTTGGGAGCGTAAATGTTAACCAGATGTATGGTATGGGAATGCATGGTGCCAGTGAGTATGATGTACCTCCCTCCTGGGTCTTGGTCGCTTGTTGTAATGTGTAATGGGCATCTACTGTGTATAAGGACCGCTACCCCATTGTTTTTTCTATGGGATCGCGCTTCATATGAGGTGGAATATGTGCGGTCTCTTAGTTGGAGTGTCGTATTTTTGGGTATGTGCGTCTCTTGCAAGAAGGTGATGTCGGCGCCCATTCTCTTAACTTCCCTGAACATCAGTCGTCTCTTTTTGGGAGCGTTCAGTCCTTTAACGTTAATAGACGTCAGTTTTAGGGCCATACTTACGTTTGTGATGGGGGGCCGTGCTTATGTGTGTATGACGTCTGTCTTACGTGACACCTATGTGGGGTCCCTATGGGTGATTCCTGAGCACCACTCGGAGTGCCCACCGATTCCGACGCAGGTAGATGGGTGACAATAGAGGGGGCAGAAGGGAAAGTATAGAAAAGCTGAGAGGGTAAGAGAATGGTAAGAAATTGAAGACGTCTGGACTTACCAATCGCCAGACCGGAGTGGGGTGAAGTTATCCGTCCCATGTCCACACTTTCAGGAGGGATATGAGACGAAGGTTCCTGTACCACGTGGTTACCACACCGCGTATATGGTACTTGATTGTGTAACGCAAACTGTTTTTAACCTTATATGTTCAACGACAGCCCTTGCCTGGCTGTTCCTGGGGAGTCTTCAACCATGGGCCTTAACTATCATGGACGTGGGCCGGGTAGGGTGTCCTTCTGCCCTCGGTAAATGTTCTGCTGCGCAGGGGGGGGGGGGGGGGGGGGGAGGGCAGAGGGCAGAGGGCCGAGGGCATCACCTAGACTTATATCTCGGGACTTTTATTCCTTTTTTTTTTTTTTTTTTTTTAATTTGTTATTTTTCTTTCTATTTTTGATTGTAAATCAGCTGATGTCCTATGTGTTAGTCAACATGTACAGGCGCGTATCTACTCCCCGGTGAGACATGACGTGGAGCGTGAGGCATACACACGCACGTCGCAGCTGCCTCTGGTATGCCCTGTCACGTGTACCCAAAAAGTGGAGGGCCATCCGGGGCTTCCCCGTCCCCAAAAAATGCCGCAGGGCCACAGGGTTGTTACGCCCAGGGGAGGGAGGGAGGGGAGGGAGGGGGGGGGGGGGGGGACACGCAGGTCTCTTCCCTTGGTCACAAAAAGGAAAGCATAAGTACAACCTGATCTAGTCCATAGGGGCAAGTATTCGCAGTTCTAGCGGAGGTCTGTATGTTCCGCAAACACTACATTTAGTAACCACATTATCTAGACACAACATGCACTTGATCTGGTTCCCCAAACTGCGAATATGCCCGATGCGTTACCATAGATGTTAATTGTAGATGCTGGTCCCCGCCACCCCCCCCCCCCCAAGACCCCCCCCCGACAGTGCCCCCCTGTAAATGTGCACGTATGTCTCTCCCGCCGCCCATTGAAGTCCTGTCTCATGGTGGGGCCGTTTAAGCTGTCCGGATGAGCACCAGTAAGGTGTGTCCATCAAGAGTATGGTCCGTCTAATGAGTATGTCGTGGTGGATGGGTCAGTGCTGATACAGTATTTATAAGTCACTTCTCTGTGGGCAAAGTACATAGCGGTCCCCTTGGGAGTGTGTGGGTTACCCTTCTGGCTAAGGGGTTTGTCCCCGGATGGCACGTTTATGTCAATGTGGTCGTCCGTCCGGTATTAGTCGGTGGCAGGGTCGGGTATTTATGGCGTCCTGGGGGACAAACAGTTATGTGGTTGGAGCTATCCGGGTTGGTTGTCGGCGTGTACTGCCCTCGGGGGCCTGTGTACAGTCATGTGTGTGTGTGCGAGTGGTATGCCCGGATTAAGTCTCATATTGGGATCATGGGTAGTAGTTTGCAATAGTCAGTCATGGTGTATGTGTACAGGAGAACCAAAAATTCAGCCGCTGGGGGGCCATGCATATCTGCCAATCAGTACATACATTGCAGTTAACATAATATTAGTGCCGCAAGTATAAGCAAGTGTCCCATATGCTGCAGTAGTTCTTATATCAGTCCCCTTATAGGTGAGCCTGGTTTCCCCATCGGGGTATGCAGCGCTAGTATGCGGCCATGTCGGAGCTGCGTCATCCCAGCCCTCTCGTGGCTTAAGCGTTCTATATTTACAGTTTTACATGTATCCCTGGCCCAACGCCATGTCTCGGGGCGGAACCTCCAGATCCCGTTTCCAGTTTCCGTACCCCCGTCCCCCTCCCCAATGTCCATGCCGCACACAGTTCCCGGTGAGTCCATATGTCCCACATCCATGTGTAAGTCTCCCCAGTTTATCTAAGTTGGTTGATTGTAACCCGTTTGCCCCGGTACCTTACTCTCCCGCGGTGCGCCATTCGCTAGGGAGAGGTGGCAGGTCGCCTGCGTCGTTCATCATGGAGGGTATCTGTGCCGGAGCCTGGAGCCCAAGGGCTGCAAATAGGGCTGTCACATCGTCGCCAGGTTGGAGGACGTAGGTCTTGCCATGTTTGAATGCTAGAAGTTTAAAGGGGTATCCCCAGGCGTACTTCACGTTGGCTGCTCTCAGGGTTTCCGTGATGGGCTTCCATTCCCGCCTCCGTTGTAGAGTAGCTGGGGCGAGGTCATGGTAGAGCGTGATATCAGCGCCTTGGTAGCGGATTGGGCCTTCCCTGCCTCTCCTGATCAGTGCCTCCTTCGTCTGGAAGTGCAGGAACCGCATTATGATGTCTCTCGGGGTGTTAGTGTCTGATCTCCTGGTGCGCAGCGCCCTGTGGGCTCTTTCAATATGCCACAGGTGGTCTGGGAGCTCAGGAAGTAGAGGTTTGAGTATAGCCGTTACCACATCTATGACAGGGCCTTCCCCTGAGTTCTCTGGGAGGCCCCTCAGGCGTAGGTTATTACGGCGTGACCTGTTCGCCATGTCTTCTATGGCCAGCTCCGCTGCCGCCATTCTGGCGGTTAAGTGATTCACTTGGTGGATTGCTGTGTTATGTGCTGCTGTGGTAACCTCCAGCCTATGTTCTAATTGCGCGGTGCGTTCACCAATGGCGTGCATTTCGCTCCGCAGTACCTGTGTGGAGCGTTCTATTTCCCCTGCCAGGAACTCTTTCACCTCCGCCAGGGTCGCCAGTATAGTCGCTGTTTCCATGGAGCCCTGAGCGCCCCCGGGTTCTGCTGCTGATTTCACTGGGGATCCAGGCGATCCGGCGCCTTCTCGGCCTGTGCCGCCGCCATCTTGTGTACACGCGGGCCCACCTCGCGGCGTCGTAAAGAACTCAGCCATCAATGTTCCCGCGTCCGGTCCCTTTTTCGGGAGTTTCTTGGTTTGCCGCCTGTCCATTTTCGACGGGTAAGCTCGGCTGTCGCTGGTTATTTTAGCTGATTTTAGCAATCTGCGGTGTGGACGGAGCGGAGCTCTAGGCACACACGTCCAGCTCGCTCAGTGTCCAGGCCACCGGGGGTGGGCATTTTTGTTATTATTTTTTTAAAATTTATTTTAATATTTTTTTTGTAAGTATTATTATGTTTTTGTTTTATTAGTAATTTTTTTATTATTTTTTTATTATTAATATTTTATTATTTTATTATTATTATTATTTTTTTTGTCCCCCCCTCCCTGCTTGATACATGGCAGGGAGGGGGCTCTCACTCCCTGGTGGTCCAGTGGCATTGGCAGTTCAGTGGAGGGGGCTGGCAGGAAGCACTTACCTCTTCTGCAGCTCCTGTCAGCTCCCTTCTCCTCCACGCCGGTCCGGTCAGCTCTCCTGTCAGCTCACACTGTAAGTCTCACGAGAGACGCACTATGACCCCGCGGCTCTCGCGAGACTTACACTGGGAGCTGACAGAGGTGCTGACCGGACCGGCGCGGAGGAGAAGGGAGCTGACAGGAGTTGCAGGAGAGGTAAGAGCTCTCTGCCAGCCCCCTGTCTGTATTATGGCAATGTAAATTGCCATAATACAGACATTGACTCGAGTATAAGTCGAGTTAGGGTTTTTCAGCACAAAAAATGTGCTGAAAAACTCGGCTTATACTCGAGTATATACGGTATATATGTATTTATTTTTTATATTTTAATATGTTGTAAAATCATTTAAAAAGTTTATCCAAAAATATGAAATCATTGGAATGCTTAAAAAAACAATATTAAATTAAGCCCTTAGTACAAAAAAAGCAAACATTTTTGGAATGTATTGGATGCTTTTCCTTCTTGTAGTAATGTTTTTTTTTTTTTTTTTTAGGAATTCCCAAAGTATAATCCTTTAAAATTCAAATGTTATTAGTTTGTACTGTGTTTGTACTGTGCATTAAATCTTGGGAGAAAAGTCATTTATTCTAATAAAAACCCAAATATCCAATCAATACAATTCATTATACTTTAAATGATCGCGTTTGCGTACAAAACTGAAAAAAACAGTAATATGCCATTTACTATCACGCCTGATCAGCCAAACTCATTTAGTTATGGGTCACTAACTGGTTAATTGTGAGCTTACATGCAAACAGAAATTAGGGATCTTTTGCCTTCATTGGCAAAATAATACTCAATTATTGTTATAAAAACCAGTAATTACATTGGTTTAAGGTATATGACCTTTTACACACATAATTATTTTCACAATTTATATATTTTACATGCACAGTATTAAAATGTACAGTATTTTGAAAGATGGTCATTTAACACATATTTTATTATATCTAAAATGTAATTCTCCTTTGGAGAATAAAATTCTACTTTTGTAAGAATAATGAATATTTCCTGATTTACTACAATTATGTTAATCATAGGCACGCACATATCGTTTTATTTGGGTGCGCACTCTGGGATATTTTTTATTAATAAAAGGAGAATATTTATAAAAAAAATTAGCATTCTAACTAAAGGTCAATACTAAAAATAACTGTCAAACTAAATCATACCCAAACAATTGATTTTTGATCAGAATATTACAAACGGAACCCTTATTAACGTGTTAAACAAGAATCAAAAACACATTTGATCGGGGCGGAGCTTGACCGCTGAGCCGTGCAGACGCATCTGCCACGAGCTCCGATCCGTCGGGCAGAAACCGGGGTGACAGCGATGAATCCTAAGCCCAAAAGTAACGGAGGGTGCACTACCCACGTCGGGTGGCCCCACTGAGCCCACAGACACCACCCCGGTGCCTGTCAATGACGGGAACACGGAGTTCCTCTTGCGGCCTACTGGGGCTGAAACAGGGGGGAGGCGGCCGCTCCCCTCAGCGGAAGACCCCACAAGCTACTACACCACAGCAGACCCCCCCCCCCCAGGACCGGTGGGGGACATCCCGGTCTCCAAAGCACATACGGACCAGCATGGAACAAGTCCACACCAACTATCAGAAATGGCGGGGCATCAGCCCACAGAGATACAGCCAAAATGGCCGACCAGCCCGAGCTGTGCAGGCGGAATACCCACTCAGGGACGCACACATCCCCCATGACAATACTGGACCGGACCTGCGCTGGTCTCAGGGCAGCACTGCGAAACCGGGGAGCAACTCACCGCCAAGCGGAGCAGATGGTGGCCTTGTGGTTGCGACCAACAACACGACGCAGGCACTATGTACAGGTACCCCTCGTATCCAAGATGGCCGTCAGACATCGTAGATACCGAAGGGCATCGAGACGGGACCCAGCGCCAGGCCTATCGGACACACGCTCTCACCCACATGCCAACAGAGCCAAGACCTCCAATCCAACAACGGTGCCCACTACTAAAATACACTACCTGAATCCCGGCTTCCAACGCAGTAACGTGCGCCTCCCCTCAACCAACACTGTGATACAAGGGAAGGGGATACTGCTCAACGTAATGCGATGGCCTGGAACTAACCCCCGAAGTGGAGACACCGAGCCCTGCGACCACTACGACAAAAAGAACAGAGACAACCTGCGGATCCTACCAGCGCTGGGCATAGGATGAAGTGCCTACCACACTGCTTCACACGGGTGCCAATTGCTAGACTGTTCAGAGCACATGATCCAGCTGAGTACCCGGACCCTGAAGCATAACCCAAGCCACGACTGGACTCTAAATCTGATGACAACCGTTCCTGAGGGCCCTATGAACACTGAAACTTGACAAAGCAGTTAATCTGGAGAGAATAGTGTTCTTTATAATTATTATAGGCAAGTTATATTAGTTATTATTATAGGCATATTATAGGCAAGTTATTAGCAATGTTAATCATACTAAGAAGCCTTCTCAGCTAAATACCCATAGCATAACGTAACTTGGTACCATTTGAGAATTAGCTACTGCCTCGCTGTAAAACATGCACTCTATCTACACTAGCATAGGCGAACTAGCAATGTTAAACGTCCTTATCTTAATCTTATTCAAACTTACTCTGAGGAAACGACTGGTTAGCTAAGCATGCAGCAAATATATAAAATGTGCGAATTATCATGCCACTGTTTATTCTTATGAAACTTGAAATACGCTGTTGTGGCGTTCGTTAAAAGCCTGTAACCATCTGCACAACCTAAAATAAAGAATAAAAAAAAAACAAAAACACATTTGATCAAGTGATGAAGAGTATTTATAAAGAAAAATGCTATTTTACACTGGAACATAAGTACCAGTAGGGACTTAAATGGGGACAGTGTAGACAATTTGACCCTGTGTTAGGTCGTTCTTGGACACTGTTAGAAAATATTTCCAATTAAGGTATCTGCAGAAGTGACCATTAACGTCTATGGGCATTTTTGTAGATAAATAATTTGAAAATTGTTTTTTTAACAATATTAAATCCTTTGGAAAGCTTATTAAATCAAGGCCATAGTTCTATGAGTTTTCCAAACATGTCAACATCTCATCATATTGCAGTAGAGTTATAATATCCTGGCTTGGGAACACACAAGGAGGAGGAATGTGTAGGGTCACTCAACAAATCTGACACTCTTCAATATTATTATATTATTGTTTCTGTTTATCTGCAGTACTTGAGTTTGTATAATTCGTTATCATTTAATTGTATATTTAGAATTTTGGGGAGTAAGGACTCCCTTAGAATTGTATGCACCTAATTGGATAAGTGCTATGGCATTGGGGATTTTCTTCTTCAAAGGCTTAGCTCCAAGATGGCACCTTGAATTCTTTCCTTTTAAATGTCTCCAAATAATATTAAGTTGTACCACTGCTGCTCCTCACCACGGATCTATGTTAGATTATTTTTTTTTTTTGGTGTCTTGAGTATAATATGGCATAGATTAAGATATAGCAGAAGGGAGCCATACCCAAATATTTTAATGTTTGGTATTATTTGTTGTCCATTTTTTGTCTTTGGTACCCCCGTACAGCCCACACGATGAAGTCCGAATGCAAGGGACAAGGTTAGCCGCAATATGTTTCTATGTTTTGAACTTCACTCTCTTTCTTGGAAGATGCTTATCACATACTCTTGTCAGTGCCGATTTAGCATTTCGACAAAATTTGGCTATCAGGCCCGAGGGTGGAAATCTCAATGTGGAATGTGGACAATATAGTTCCCTTTGTCCCACAGCCTTCGAGGAGCACGGGATGAGAGCTGGGAGTTGGAACTGTTTTTAACATTTAGTGTCTAATGAACCTCCTTCAAATACATTGTTGGTTATTTTTGTTTGTTGTCTCTATCTAATTATGAATTGTGAACTTTCTTCTCATTTTATTTTATTTGATTATTTCCTTGTCAATGACATACTTGACAAACATGTATGAGTAATCCCTCTCCCTATGAGTTATTAAGTCTTAACCAGTACACTATCGTATGTGCTTCCCAGAACTGAGACTGCTGGCCTATTAGTTCTGCATATCTAAAGTTTCAAGGACTTTTTTTTTTACTTTCATTCCCATTTTGGGCACTGTTACTTAAAGGACCACTCCAGCTTGCTGAAGATTTTTATGGTTATGGAGTATTATAGTTTAACCCCAGTAAGTGTGGATTTCTATAAAATTTTATAAACTAACTAGGAAACACCCCCCCCCCCCCCCCTCCTTCTCCTGATAGTCAATCAAACAGCCTGGGAGGATTCCTTACTACTTCCATTAGCTCCCCTGAGCTAACGGAAGTGGCAAGCATGCTCTATTTGAGCGTGTCTCATATTCCCTCACAGACTTAATGTGGGCAGTGGAGTGCTCCTTTAAATGAATATTGCTTCTGTGAGATCTCCGTAGAGTGGGTCAACATTTCTAGTAAGATTATAATTTACAGCTTTTGCCAAAGAAGGAATTTCTCAATCCAATGTCCGCATGTTCTGTTTTTCTTTGTGCTCTCAGTACTTCTATTAAACAAAACCCAGGCTATGATAATCTCTCTGTTTTTGCGTTTTTACCATGCCCATTGTAACATATGTTTTGGTGGAATCTCTGTAAAAATAAATTTAGTAGGCCGAGATTGCCACGTGGTTTGTGCATGTGCATATGCTGATGTATCAGTCGGTTGGTTGCATGTGGCAACGATACAATCAGTAGTATAAGGAGCATGTGCAGAAATACAGGATATACGAGTATTCCCCGCCTCCATTGTGCTGGACAAGCCAAGTGGTCAAACAGGAAAGTTAGTCTTTATTCTGTTGATTGGGTTAGAGTACATGTAGGTGGAACTGATTATAGGAGGAGCTATATGTCTATATAAGGGACCTACACTGTACGATCAGGACTCAGATTTTAGCTGTTTTTGGTGACATTAGTCTCTTCCTTCCTGAAGAAACCTGTGTCCATCTCTCTGTGCTTGGCTTCCGTCAGTTTCTCCGGTATCAATGTGTTTTCTGATTATTATTGTGAATGTCTGTTATCGTGCCTGATTAAAACAATACAAAAACAAAATTGGTCTAAAATCGGCCTAAACTCCACCATTTTTGACAAAAATTAAATTTCAGAAAAAAATTATTGAGTGAAAAAAGGAAAGTGAAACAAACAAAAATGTTTGGCATACAACGTTAGGCAACGACTGATAAATCGGTTGCATTTTCGAAAAAATAACGTGCATTCAAAAATGACTGCTAGTTTTATGACACTACAGACTATCAGTGAAAAGGGACATTTTGAGATCAAGATCCAGGTCCGAGTAAGCAGAACATACAAGACAATTTTGTAAAATGGAATGTAAACAAAGAACAATAGCACAAACAATAACTTCACAAACATTTTTCTTATGGCTCTAGAAAAACAGGAAGTGAACTGCCAAATACCTCCTAACTGTCCCTCTTTAAGAGAGACAGTACATATTTTGGGCTCAAATCCCTTTGTCTCTCTTTTCTCACCTATTGACCTTCTTTTTTATGAGTTCCATATTGTTGGTATATACGAGTGTATAAAAGAGTTCCACAGCAATAAAACTCACAATAACGTTCCTTTAAACTACAATAAATGTCTAGAAATCACTTATTGTACAGAAGACACATTGCTCGTGTACTAATTATATTTTCTTTCAATATATTGTTTTTTACATTTGTCCATTTCAAATGTTGGGTCCACAAATCTCAGCAGTCAGAATATACAATTTAGGCATTTGCTAATTGATACGATCAAAAGACCAAAGATATTCATCTATTTAATATTATTTTTCTAATGATTCTGCGGAAGGAAGGGGGCTTGTGATAAAAGGATAATCCACTTGTGCACTATTTTTTTTTGCACAATCCAGCAATAGTTTCCTAAAGTTCAGGGTTAGGCATAAAGCTGACAGTTTCATTTTTCTTCCCTAAGGAATACCAGTAAAACCAGGGGAGTATTAAACAAAAAAAGTCATTCTATTGGGATATAGGCCTGTAAATATGATGTCATTTACCGCTGTGTGCTCTTTCTACACTGCATGAACATTACTTGAGAGAATGTCAAGAGATTCAAGTCTCCGATTAAGAGGTCAGAGGTTTTACAGCACCTTAAGGCCATAAAGAGCAGATGTAATATTCCTTCAGGAGTCAAATGATAAAGAGAACAAAAATGGCTAGGTAGATGTCTATTCTCTAAAGCAAACATAAATGGAAACCTCGATTGAGTTTTAAATATCTATCTGAAATTTGACACAAGGGCGATGCAGATGGCAAAGTGAGACGTTGGTTCTTATTTAATGTATCAAGCTAAAGAAATGTTCCGAAAAATCTGATGAACAGATATATTTACTGGTCATTTCTCTGTTTAATGGTTCCCCTGCAAAGCTTATTTGTAGTGATGTCGCGAACATAAAATTTTCGGTTCGCAAACGGCGAACGCGAACTTCCTCAAACGTTTGCGAACCGGCGAACCGGTCGAACCGCCATTGACTACAATGGGCAGGCGAATTTTAAAACCCACAGGGACTCTTTCTGGCCACAATAGTGATGGAAAAGTTGTTTCAAGGGGACTAACACCTGGACTGTGGCATGCCGGAGGGGGATCCATGGCAAAACTCCCATGGAAAATTACACAGTTGATGCAGAGTCAATCCATAAAGGGCATAAATCACCTAACATTCCTAAATCACAATGGATATGGATTGACACCTGACATATAACATATTGACACCTTGACATATGGATTGACACCTGTCCTCAGAGACCCTGATACACACTGACACAGAGCAGAATAGGGACTGTTCCCCCTACATAGGGTCACTTGGCAGATATGGATTGACACCTGTCCTCAGGGACCCTGATACACACTGACACAGAGCAGAATAGGGACTGCTCCCCCTACATAGGGTCACTTGGCAGATATGGATTGACATGCAACCACAAATATGGGTCAATCCAGCTATAGGGAAATAAAAAATAACATAGTGCAACTCTGTTTGAAATATATAATAGTGTTATGTGCCAAATGGATCACTCACCCTTTAACTGTTAAAACAGGGCATATCAAGATTCCTTGTGGTTCTCTGGTGTTTCTTTGGTTTCCAATTGATTCAATCTCATATGTATAGAGAGAGAGAAAGAAGCATCCAAAAATGAAAAAAAGAAAGGTTGGTGCAAAGTACAAAAAGCATTTATTACTTACACATAGGTAAGGATCAATCAGCATAAAATCAGATAAAAAACTGCCCCCAGTGTGTCCAACGCGTTTCTTCCCACTTCAGGGACTTCCTCAGGGACCTTGTAGCAGTGTGGCAGGTAAATCATGCATAAAAAACATTCCCTCTCCCTCCCTCTTAAATACACCCCACAATCAGTCATTCTTGGTTCCACCGGTGAAATTCAGCTGATCGCGATCAAGACACGATCACTTCCTGGTTCCGGGTGGAGGAAAATTAAAGGAACGTATTTTGGAACACCAAAATAATATTCGAAAAAAATCTAACAAACATATAGTTCCAATCCATTGTAATATTTGTAAAAAATTCAATTGGCAACATTTTTTCTTTTTGGGGATAGAAAAAATAGACCATCATTGGAGGGGCGGTAACCTTATCAAAAAACTGGCCCAACGGGAAACGTACTGGATAAATACACTTAAAACTCTACAACCAAGGGGATTAAACTTAGATATTGATTTATGGTGTTTCTTAGATTAGAACTAGCTTAGGGTTATTAGATAATGCCTCCCTAATTTTTGGGGGGTTTTAATTTCAATCTCAATAATCATAAGGTTCAGATAATTTTTGTTTTGAATTTATATACCCACTTTTCCTACCATCCTTCCTTTTAATTTGAAAATGTAAAGAGTCCCCCTATGCAACCATATATAGAATAGTCTGTATCTGTATATGTATATGGACATTGAGAAGCAGACAGTTCTCTAACATCTCTTTAACAAAATTAATTTCTGTAGGTACAATAGGTAAAAAAGTAAAAAAAGTAAAAAAAAACGTAAGAAGGAATCCATTAACCTATGGATATAGGTAAAATGAATTCATTCTTTATATAAATAATAATATTAATATCTAAGTACCTTATAATAGACATATGCAATGATGGAATCACTGCATTATATACTTCTATGTATGGTTGTTTATGGGAACTCTACATGATAAAATTTTGTATATAATTTTGTATATAATTTTGTATATATTGAAATGTATAGTGCCATACAACTGACAGAGAGGAGAATGTGCAAATTTATTCAGCTTGTTTTAAATATATTTTATTCCCCCCTACATGCTCCCATTATGCACCACAAAATGACTCTTGAAGGGTCACATTTTAAATGGACCGCTTTATAAAAGAAAGAGCACAAGATCCACGGAAAGAAAAGAGAAAAAACGGGTGGAAAGCAAACAAAGTACGAATGGAACGCATGGCGGACGTCCGGAACGGAACATGATGACGTCATCCACCCGGATCCAGGAAGTGATCGCGTCTTGATCGCGATCAGCTGAATTTCACCGGTGGAACCAAGAATGACTGATTGTGGGGTGTATTTAAGAGGGAGGGAGAGGGAATGTTTTTTATGCATGATTTACCTGCCACACTGCTACAAGGTCCCTGAGGAAGTCCCTGAAGTGGGAAGAAACGCGTTGGACACACTGGGGGCAGTTTTTTATCTGATTTTATGCTGATTGATCCTTACCTATGTGTAAGTAATAAATGCTTTTTGTACTTTGCACCAACCTTTCTTTTTTTCATTTTTGGATGCTTCTTTCTCTCTCTCTATACATATGAGATTGAATCAATTGGAAACCAAAGAAACACCAGAGAACCACAAGGAATCTTGATATGCCCTGTATTAACAGTTAAAGTGTGAGTGATCCATTTGGCACATAACACTATTATATATTTCAAACAGAGTTGCACTACGTTATTTTTTATTTCCCTATAGCTGGATTGACCCATATTTGTGGTTGCATGTTTATAAGGAAGATTTGAGGAGATCTTCGGGTTAAAATCCATGATTTAGAGGAAAGTATTTTTATTTTATTTATAACACTTGGTGTGACATCACACTGGTGAAATTGTATTATCACTTAACCTTATAGTGAAAGAGCCTTGTATTTGCACAGATATGGATTGACACCTGTCCTCAGGGACCCTGATACACACTGACACAGAGCAGAATAGGGACTGTTCCCCCTACATAGGGTCACTTGGCAGATATGGATTGACACCTATCCTAAGGATCCCTGATACACACTGACACAGAGCAGAATATGGACTGTTCCCCCTACATAGGGTCACTTGGCAGATATGGATTGACACCTGTCCTCAGGGACCCTGATACACACTGACACAGAGCAGAAAAGGGACTGTTCCTCCTACATAGGGTCACTTGGCAGATATGGATTGACACCTGTCCTCATGGACCCTAATACACACTGACACAGAGCAGAATAGGGACTGTTCCCCCTACATAGGGTCACTTGGCAGATATGGATTGACACCTGTCCTCAGGGACCCTGATACACACTGACACAGAGCAGAATAGGGACTGTTCCTCCTACATAGGGTCACTTGGCAGATATGGATTGACACCTGTCCTCAGGGACCCTGATACACATAGACACAGAGCAGAATAGGGACTGTTCCTCCTACATAGGGACTGTTCCCCCTACATAGGGTCACTTGGCAGATATGGATTGACACCTGTCCTCAGGGACCCTGATACACATAGACACAGAGCAGAATAGGGACTGTTCCTCCTACATAGGGTCACCATTTTTAGCCCAAGGCAGCTCATCTCATCAGGCCTTTTTTAGTCAAATGTATCGCCCACTGTCAGTCCCTTTGGGATCCATCCCTCATTCATTTTAATAAAGGTAAGGTAATCTAGACTTTTTTGACCTAGGCGACTTCTCTTCTCAGTGACAATACCTCCTGCTGCACTGAAGGTCCTTTCTGACAGGACACTTGAAGCGGGGCAGGCCAGAAGTTCTATCGCAAATTGGGATAGCTCAGGCCACAGGTCAAGCCTGCACACCCAGTAGTCAAGGGGTTCATCGCTCCTCAGAGTGTCGATATCTGTAGTTAAGGCGAGGTAGTCTGCTACCTGTTGGTTGAGTCGTTCTCTGAGGGTGGATCCCGAAGGGCTATGGCGATGCGTAGGACTTAAAAAGCTTTGCATGTCCTCCATCAACAACACGTCTTTAAAGCACCTTGTCCTTGCCGGCGTGGTCGTGGGAGGAGGAGGATTACTTTCACCTCTTCCCCTGTTAGATTCCCGTTGTGCTGTGACATCACCCTTATACGCTGTGTAAAGCATACTTTTGAATTTATTTTGCAAATGCTGCATCCTTTCCGACTTGTTGTAATTTGGTAACATTTCAGCCACTTTCTGCTTATACCGGGGGTCTAGTAGCGTGGACACCCAGTACAGGTTGTTCTCCTTCAGCCTTTTTATACAAGGGTCCCTCAACAGGCACGACAGCATGAAAGACCCATTCCTCCTCCTCAGTGATCTCAATGAAGGTATGTTCTTCCCCCCAGCCACGTACAACACCACGGGTACCAGATAGGTGACAACGAGAACCCTGGGATGCCTTTTGTGGTTGGTCTTCCTCCTCCTCCTCAAAGCCACATTCCTCCTCTGACTCCTCTTCCTCACAATCCTCTTCCAACGTTGCCGCAGGTCCAGCAAGCGATGCTGATAAGGCTGTTTCTGGTGGTGATGGTGACCACAACTCTTCCTCTTCCTCTTCACGCTCATCATGCTAATTTATACACTATAATTTATACACTATGCTGCAAGTATTTGTATCTAATGTATACAGTACACTAAAAAAAAAAAAAAATCATCAAATATGTACGGACTGAATAATATACCTGAGGTTTGCTTCTTGGTCTGGTTTGCTTCTTGGTCTGGTTTGCTTCTTGGTCTTGGCATGTGCTATAGCACTAGTTTAGACAAGATTAGGTTTTAGACTTTATAGACCGTTTCTCTTTACTTCCATTATCCATTGCTTTGACTTGATTTATCATTCAGGCATATTTCTGTATTCTATTGACTCTATCCTGGATGCAACTATTCTCCTTCTATACTTAGGATCTCTATATGTTCCCACCTGAAGGTGGTCACATTGCCCCTGTCCATTCTAAAGATATGTAAACTTGTGATCTTGAATATATCTATCGCTGGTCTCTGACCCAATCCCTGTAAGTTAAATTCTTTCCTCACAGCGATTTCCCATTAGGCAGAGTAGGTACCTGCCTGCAGGTGCCTGACCATTAAGTGGCATCTGTTTGTAGCACTTATAAGGTGCCTTTCTGAGCTTAAATAGACTGGTGGGCAGAGATAAGTACCATGAGCCTTGGTCTGTGTCCTCTGTAGTGCAGTCACCATTAATGGCGTAGTTACAGTAACAAGGTTATAGAGGGTGTAAAACTCAGTGCTGTCCCAACTGCTCCAGTGTCTGTGTGTGAGGCTGAACAGGAAGTGGAAGGGATCACTTCCTATCTGCCCACTAACAACCTCTCACACAGGAAATGCCTTGTAGGTGGGGCAGGGGAAGCTCTGAGTGATACACACTGTATAACCACTCCTGCAGTTCTAATGCCATCATCAAACTCTTAATCTGTTACTCTTCTTAACACTAAATACCCTATCTTTCCTAACTCTCACCCCTAACCCCGCTCTTACCTTAAACCACCTTTACCCTAGCCACTTCTAACAGTATTTTAACCCTCCATGTGTTTGGACAGCTGCATACACTCACAATACTCACAAATTCAAACAGCATACATTATTAGCGGAAAAATGCAATGACATACATTTATACATTTACAGTTGTCAAATATGAATATGTAGGGAGGGAGGCTGAGTGGACATTTAATATTAATAATTTGTGTGTGTCTGTAAGTGTATGTGTGTGTCTGAATGTGTATGTGTCTGTAACTGTATGTGTGTGTAAGTGTATGTGTATGAATGTGTATGTGTCTGTAAGTGTATGTGTGTCCGAGTGTGTGTGTATGTGTTTGTCTGTGAGTGTGTGTGTCTGAGTGCATGTGTGTGTCTGTAAGTGTATGTGTCTGTATATTTACTTTATCTGCCTTATCGTGGGCTTAGTGAGCAGTGTGTACCATAGAATTTTGTGCTTACAAGCTCCTGACATGTAAATATGCCCTGTTGCTGCTGACCAGCATGGCTGTAGTTAGGAAATGCCTTGACATCATGAGAAATTAAATTCATACATATTTTTAGCACATAGGTTAGTTATTTCTGGCATGGAGAATAATGCCGGAATTAGCAGAACTGAATAAAATGTTATTTATACATTTGTTATAAATCCGTATAACACACCAGGAAGATTACAGTTTATGGACTATAAAGTGCCCAATGTCAATTGTACAAGGCTAGAGCACTTTAGGTTTTTAAAGGAGAGTTGTTTTTCTAATAGTAATATAATTCAGCAAAATTTAACCATCACATGTGAATAGATGGCCAAGAACCCTTTGCTGAAACCTTGTGGACTGATTGAATCATTTTTAATTGATCCTATGATTATATGTTATTGGATAAATAAAGCAGATGATTGTTCAGCACATCAATGTCCTTTGTTGAATGTGTACGTCAATAGACAATTCATATAAATGATACTAACTATCATGAAAGGAGTGATCGAGTCTTTATTGATAAATAAATCTCAGCAAGACAGAGCAAATGGAAGTTAACTAGCCATGCATGACATTAGCAGGAATTAGCTAGAAAACAGCCTTGCAGGCATGTTGGTTTAGCAAGATGAAATAGCCATATGTAGTGAGATTAATTTCTAATTCTACAAGGTCAATGTCTGATTAATTTTTATTCTGAGAAATAGAATGGCAGAGAAAAATTCCTGGACATTCCATGAAGATGTTTAAAAATTGATACGAAAAAAAAAAGTAAAAGTCTTAAACTTTGGCATGCATTTTTTAGATCGTCAGTGAATGGTGTTAAAGTAAAATTTATAAACAATTCCGGTAATATATAACTGCTATCTTAGTGTATCATGTGCCATCAATCAAATGGATAGGTCCAGCTGGAAACCCATTCAATCCATGACCATCACAAGAAAAATCTGGTGTACTGCTTGCTCAACCATGTATAATGCCAGGCTTTTCAAAGGATTTATACTTCAGGTGACGTTACGCAGGTATTAGCATTATGAAAAAAAGCACATATGCAGTATAGGGCAAAAGTGGAACATTTATCTACCTGATACAACCTTTAATTTTACCTCACAGTTTGGAGCCCCAAACCATCATGACAATTAGCTCAATGTTGACTTACTGTTCTCTTCAATGTTGACTTACTGTACCTCTTTTAAAGGAATCCACCCTTACAGGTTCATATAAGGATATCTGGATCAGGCAGGGGTTGTGACTGTATGACACAGCAACTCTTATATAAATAGAGGTGTAAGCAGGATTCCTTAGTTAGTTATTTATTAGATGTAATGGAAGCCTCCATTACCTTGGCATTTGGAGAGGAATGCCGGTCAGTCTCCTTCCCAACGATGGTGGACCCTGACCTGGAATGTGGGTTTTGTCTTGGGGAGGCAGGTATGCGGTGGCTATTCTGACTGCTTAACCCAGCTGGTTTGGGTTTGCCACTGTTGCAAAGTTGGGGTGCCCATGATTTAAAAGGGATCTTTTTCACATTTGTGATGACTCTCTATTACCCTCTGTTGGTGAAACTGAAAAAGGCATTGATTTGCACAATGTGCAAATTAGGAAATTGAAAAGAACCTGCATCTGTATATCTCTATTTTTCCATAGTTTGGAAAGTTGTTATTGTGTTATATATTTGAGGTATTAGTATGTTGTTTATTCTTAAAGTTATGCATGATTGTTTATATTTTTATGGATTTCATCACATGTTTAACCCCTTAAGGACCAAACTTCTGGAATAAAAGGGAATTATGGTGTTAAGTACAAGTCACCAGATCATTGTACAAAATAAAGTAGTGTGTGTTAGCTCCATTTGGGAGCTGTGTGTCCTGTGTGGTTTGTTCAGGGATGCCAGTAACAACGTTTTCAAACCTGTTGGCTGGCTGCACAGGTCACTGATTCACAAGACAGGTTAAGAAAGAGCCAGGCCTGAGAGCCACAAGTGCATTTATAAAGGCACTGGAGACACTTAAGGCAGAGGTGTTGATACTTGCCCAGGAGAGGAACAGAAAAGGCAAAGGTAGAGGGGACAATACCTGCCTGGATGGAGAGAGCAGCAGCCTTTTCCAGTGGAAAAATTAGGTGATTAACTAATAGAAAAAATAATGATTAATGGCTAGGAGACTAAATGTCACTAAATGTTTTTATTCTTAGGTCAATTAAAAAGTGACCAACAGAGGAAAAAAAGTTACTTTTTCTCACTTCATCTGTCAGCTGAATAGTGGGAAAATGCACATATGAGTATACTGCAAAATGTATACATAGTATTATATTATTTATATAATTTGCAGCACACAGATTGACTCATTTTTCCACCTTTTTTGTTCTTCTGATTTGGTTTTCGAATCAGAATCTCTGTTCCAAAATTCTGCCGAACCGTTATTAGACCGAAATTCGGGAGTCTGGAAAAATTAATTTAAAAAAAAATGAAATATGCATCGAGTTAAGCTTAAATATTTTAAATATTTGTATTTTCCATCAAAAAATATGTGTGTTATATACCTTTTCTGCAAGAAATTTCTTATTTTTAGTAGGGTATGCAAGGAAAAACAAATTGAGTAGACTTGGTGCAGTCAGTTTCAAATAAACTGTGATTCATCTAAATTTTGGACATTCAGCAGGTCATCCAAATTCCATAACTCCCAGGCGCCATACTTTGAGTTCTCTGAGTTCCATCAGTGGCATCAAAAATTTAAATGATTGATGGGGGAAAATTATGATTTTATACAATGATAATGGAGAGCAAAAAAACAAGTCGCAAGAGTGCACTGAGGACGGACAGCAGCTGTAATAGCCTGCCCTTTGGTGGGTCCCCGCTCAGAACTCAAGCTGGTTTTAGCTCATCTTGTGCCATTACAGAGAGAACAGAGAACATCTCTGAAGCATATCAGACTGGTCCCACCCATGCGGGCAGTTCAGATCCGAAATGCCAGCAAGTTCCCTCTGCACGAGAGATACAGCAACCCCAGACAATCGTTTCAACGTTGTTAGACATCATCAGTGAGGCATAGCTGATATTTCTCTAGGCCCGTGAGCAAGGGGTCCACATCTGGATTACCCTTTAAAATTGTGGAGAGCAAAAAAACAAGTCGCAAGAGTGCACTGAGGACGGACAGCAGCTGAAATAGCCTGCCCTTCGGTGGGTCCCTGCACAGAACTCCAGCTGGTTTTAGCTCATCTTGTGCCATTACAGAGAGAACATCTCTGAAGCATATCAGACTGGTCCCACCCATACGGGCAGTCCATATCCAAAATGCCAGCAAGTTCCCTCTGCACGAGAGATACAGCAACCCCAGACAATCGTTTCAGCCTTGTTAGGCATCATCAGTGAGGCATAGCTGATATCTCTCTAGGCACCGTGAGCAAGGGATCCACGTCTGAAAGGTAGGCTATTTCAGTTGCTGTCCGTTCTCAGAATACTCTTACGACCCGTTTTTTTGCTCTCCATTAGTTTAAAGGGTAATCCAGACGTGGACCCCTTGCTCACGGTGCCTAGAGAGATATCAGCTATGCCTCACTGGTGATGCCTAACAAGGCTGAAACGATTGTCTGGGGTTTCTGTGTCTCTCGTGCAGAGGGATCTTGCTGGCATTTTGGATCTGGACTGCCTGTATGGGTGTGACCAGTCTGATATGTTTCAGATATGTTCTCTCTGTAATGGCACAAGATGAGCTAAAGCCAGCTGGAGTTCTGAGCAGGGACCCACCGAAGGGCAGGCTATTTCAGTTGCTGTCCGTTCTCAGAATACTGTTGCGACCCGTTTTTAATTTTAAAAAAATCCACGTCTGAAAGGTAGGCTATTTCAGTTGCTGTCCGTTCTCAGAATACTCTTGCGACCCGTTTTTTTTGCTCTCCATTAGTTTAAAGGGTAATCCAGACGTGGACCCCTTGCTCACTGTGCCTAGAGAGATATCAGCTGGTGATGCCTAACAAGGCTGAAACGATTGTCTGGGGTTTCTGTGTCTCTCGTGCAGAGGGAATTTGCTGGCATTTTGGATCTGGACTGCCCGTATGGGTGTGACCAGTCTGATATGTTTCAGATATGCTCTCTCTGTAATGGCACAAGATGAGCTAAAACCAGCTGGAGTTCTGAGCGGGGACCCACCGAAGGGCAAGCTATTTCAGTTGCTGTCCGTTCTCAGAATACTGTTGCGACCCGTTTTTTTGCTATACAATGATAATATCTAGATTTTTTTAACTGCTACTCCTTTTTCCTTTTATTAAGTTCTTATTCCCAATCATTCCCTAAACCAAATGGTGCAAGAATGTCCCTATCAGTGTACTGCAAAGTAAATACATAATAGTTTATATTGTTCATCTACGTCGTTGAATCATTGAATTTTCCTTGTATAAGGAATCATTTTATCCAAGAACGAACTTTTCAACTATCACCAAAGTCATTAAAAAGTTCTGTATTAAAATATAGCAATGCAAATAAACACGGTTACCGGCAAGGGTAAAGGCTAGGGCAGGGGTCAACACTACAGATGTTTTGGACTATTTCACCCTGATGTTTTGCCATCCTTATAGCTGTAAGAACATTATAGGAGACGAAGTCCGCAACATCTGGATTGCTGAAGGTTGCCTATCGATGTGCTAGGGGTTTGTATAATAAACAAGAAATTGCGGAGTTCAAAATCATCCACTTCTCTGCTAGACATCTGAGTCTGCTACAAATCTAGACTTATTCTTCTCAGGTTCATGTGAGTTTGAGTTTTTAGCTGCTGTGATGTCACCAGATTGCCTACCACGACGGCAAACCATACTAATACAGAGAAATCTTTACAGAATTGGCCAATCTTCTCCATCCTGTTCTGTTCACTTAAAAGCTGCTTTAAACTAAACCGTGAACGCTGTCCTTCTAAACATTTTTCCCCTCTTTCAATTAATTAATTTAAATTGACTATTAAGTCAGCAGGAGTTTTGATTGATATTTCCAATAACAGCCTTCTCATGCAGGCCTGTCCAACACCTAAGAAATGATAATGTCCAATCTGCTTGAAAGGTCCTGAGTATTTCCTTTCACCTCTCTGCGCTGGTGAATTATTGCTTGAATTGTGCTTGCTGTTTCGTTGAGTGTAATTTGAATACAGATTAGCTGCTCCACTGTTCCACTGCATTGGCACTATCATTACGGAGGACAGTAATTTGACTGATGAACATATAGGTTATCACAAGGTCACCACCTTCAGAGCTGGGAATGGTCCATCTTCTCAATTTTGGAGGTATGGAGGGCAAACGCTTTCAATAGCAAAATTAAGTCCTGTAATTAACTTGTCCAATAAGTTATTGAATAAATCCTTTACTAATTAAAGAACCAATATGCCTTTTTGTTCTAGGATCGTCAAAGGCTTTATTAAAATCAATGAGGTAGCATCAGTTTAACAGTACTTCTTAACATGAATTAAGATCCTTCATCCAATTATGCACCAAGTCTTATGTAACATGTACAATGATTTGGAAACTAGTTGCAGTATAAAATACTTTGACTGAAGCTGGTTGGAAGCAATTATCAAGCCGATTATGTATATTTAGGAAGGGAAAATGTAGCTTGCTGCAAATGCTCCTGACAACAGGAGAATGCAGTTATCATATGATGGAAGACCAGTGGCGTACATGCGACCTGCGACCCAGGTATGTATGTCACTGGGCCAGCCTCCTCTCCTGGGGGGCCCAGGAGCTGGCCACCTCAGGGCCCCCCGAGGCTGGCCGTGCTGTCACCAGGCTGGCGGGGGCGTGAGGGAGCACTCTCCCTGGCTGAGTGCTTCCTCTTCAGCTCCCTCGCGCACCGCACTGAAACCGGAACCAGATGGTGACATCATATTCCGGCTCCGGTATCAGTACGCGGTGCGCGAGGGAGCTGAAGAGGAAGCACTCAGCCAGGGAGAGTGCTCCCTCGCGCGCCCGCAGGACCAGCCAGCCGGGTGACACCACTGGACCCCAGGGAATCCCCTCAGCTCTCCCACAGGTAAGGAGGCTGGGGGGATTTCATTTATAACAAAAAACCTGTGTGTGTATGTTAGTGTGTGTGAGTGTGCTAGTGTGTGTGAGTGTGTTAGTGTGTGTGAGTGTGTGAGTGTGTGAGTGTGTGTGTGAGTGTATGTTAGTGTGTGTGTGAGTGTGTAAGTGTGTGTGAGTGTATGTTAGTGTGTGTGTGTTAGTGTGTGTGAGTGTGTTAGTGTGTGTGTGAGTGTATGTTAGTGTGTGTGTGAGTGTATGTTAGTGTGTGTGTGAGTGTGTGTTTGTGTGTGTGTGAGTGTGTTAGTGTGTGTGTTAGTGTGTGTGTGTGTGTAAGTGTGTGTGTGTAAGAGTGTGTGTGTGTGTTAGAGTGTGTGTGTTAGTGTTAGTGTGTGTGTCTGTTACTGAGTATGTTTGTGTGCGTCTGTTAGTGAGTGTGTGTCTGTCAGTGAGGGTGTATGTATGTCTGTCACTGAGTGTGTGTCTGTCAGTAAATGTGTGCGTCTGTTCATGAGACTCCCTTGGCGCTGGGGATCTCTCCGACCCGATCCGCCTCTCAGCTCCGAATGCGCATGCGTGGCAAGAGCCAAGCGCGCATTCAAACCGCCCATAGGAAAGCATTACTCAATGCTTTCCTATGGACGTTCAGCGTCTTCTCACTGTGATTTTCACAGTGAGAATTGCAGAAAATCCTCTAGCGGCTGTCAATGAGACAGCCACTAGAGGCTGGATTAACCCTCAGTGAAACATAGCAGTTTCTCTGAAACTGCTATGTTTTCAGCTGCAGGGTTAAAACTAGAGAGACCTGGCACCCAGACCACTTCATTGAGCTGATGTGATCTGGGTGTCTGTAGTGGTCCTTTAATTAAGGCCCAAACTCCTGGAATAAAAGGGAATCATGACATGTCACACATGTCATGTGTCCTTAAGGGGTTAAGTGTATGTGTTTATGCATGCACTGGCGTACATACCGTGGTCGCACGGGTCGCAGCCCTGCGAACAGGTGCCCGCCACCATGTGTTGGGGCCCCAGCTCGCAGCCCACGGATCAGTTTTCGCACCGGGGCCCCATGGGTTGTGTGTACGCCACTGTGGAAGACTCACTGTACACTCTAATTGTACTATGGGTAGTAAATTGTTTATTTCACTTTTAATGGTGTGATTTTCTGATTCCAGTTATCATAATCACCTTTAGGAATAAATAATTATAAAATAAATGATAACATATTGTTCTGTATAATCAAGTTGGAAAAGTCTGACACATATATTCCATGTTTTAGTACTCAGTAGCCACACACTGAGGACAGTTTGACAATATATATATTCAAAAATACCACCCAGTATATTAATTGACTTTTTCACAACTCCAAGTGGTGTTTTGTTGTATTCCTCATTCTCAGGTCCTCTCAGGCCAGGGAGTCTAAGGGTTCTGTGCGGTATCTTAGCTGTTCCTAGAACTGCACTCTCTCTAGAGGTACTTGGATGTGGCTATCCTAATTGCCTCTTCTTCATGGTTGCCATGTTTAATTGGTACCCCAGGTACTTGTAGCTGTTCTCTACATCTCCAATTTGACCTTCTGGTACTTAAACTCCTTCTGTCCTGATCACGTTCCATCTTTTTGCTATCTTCCACACATATTTATCTAGTCCGAACGACATTCCGGTATTCTTGCTGTATATCCTAGTTATGTGGATCAGTGAGTCAATGTTCCACTCACTCTTGGCATACAGCTTGATGTTGTGCATGTAGAGTTGCTGCTGGTAGGTGGCTGATAGTAGTTCCACTCTTGAACCTGCGTTTGTATCCACTTGAGACCTATGCAGAACAGCATTGGGGATAGTGTACCACCTTTGAATATGCCGCATTGGATGGTCTGAAATTGGCTTCTAGAGTCGATTGGTCTACCAACAGCTGATATTTAGTTCATCTTGTGTTGTTTCCATTTCCCTTTTGAGTATTGCTCATGTGCTGACTCATATGCCAATCAATTTTGGAGGTCTGAAAGGACATTTAGTGTTGTGGGGAGCCAGGTGATTGGTTCTTTGGTTAGATGTTATTGTTCCCTTGTGAGTTTCCTACATGAACAGTATTGTTCTGCTCTGTGTTATCCAGTTAGGGTGGGAGCCTGTTGCTAGTAGTTGGTTCATTTGTGCTGCCAGGAGTTCATGTAGCATTGTTAGCTTTATCCAGTAGGTGTGGATCCTGAGGCTGACCAATTCTTAATGCGCACAACTCGTTGTTGGATATCTCACACAGCGATAGTGATGTGTTCCTCTTCTGGGAGCATGCAGTGGATGCTTTCAGATCTAGTAGACACTGGGCCTTGGTGTTATATGATGCTTCTTTCTCCCAGATGTTTTTGCAGTACTGTTCAGTCTGCTCTGGGTGGGTCTTGGGTGGATATTTGTGGTTACCCTGCGGTAGTTGTGCGTAGACCTCTGATGTTTTTTGGTAAACAGGGCCTTTATTCTCGGAGGCTTCTGCTTCTCTAGTGTACCTGCTCAGTCTGGTTGCCAGTTTGTCAGCCTTTGCTTAGCTGTTTCCAATGCCTCTGGTATTAACGTCCTTATGTGTCACCTTTATCTACGCTTCTAGTCTTAGTCTCCATTGTCGGCATTGTTTCTCCTTCAGCCTGATCTTGAGTCAAGCAGTTGGAGGACCAGTAATGCTGTGGCATATATGAGCTTGTTGTTCTCTGTGGTGGTATTGGGATTGTGGAAAGTGCCCAATTAACTGCTGTTAGCATACTGTCAGTTGGCAGTTTTCCAGTGATCTTTGGTAATCTTGTCTGGTGGTCAATTCCATTATGGATGGGGCAGAGATTCAGGTTGGTAACCCCCAGTAAGCATAGGTGTGTGTGGTATGTAAATTTCTGTTTTGTATAGTCCTTCTAATTCCAGTTGTGACACTAGCTTCCTCTTGACAATGTTCAAACGTTATGTAACTAGCTGTTTTGGTGTCAGGGTAGATGAATGTCTGTTATTCATCCACAGTTCTCACATACATATCATGTAGCCCCTCTCATTGGGTCTGCTGTTGTAGAGGCATTCAAACAAATCTAGGTTCTCATTTCGTGTGCAGGAACATTTTGTTCCAGTAGCCCACTTGTTGTCAGATTCCCCTGGTTCCCTAGCATCTGAGATGACCTGTGTATACCAACTGGCTAAAGCATTGGCAATGTCACTGCCTTACAACTAGGAAACCCTGGTTCGCATCCTGGTCGAACCACCTCACCAGTAATTGTCCCTCGGCAAGACAGCTAACGATATGCGCCTGCCCTCCTAATAATATGACAGTAACACAGAACAAGAAAGTCATGCCGGCTCGGATGTCACCCAGATATATACAAATATATATATATATATATATGCATCCCTGTATAGGTATGAAGTACAGACTACTGAATTTCTCTAATGTATTATGAATTGACCATAAAACAAATCTTTACTGTTTCTTTAAGTCTGAAACATGTTTTAAAGGTAAAAAACAAACAAAAATAATTTAACGATAAAAGCAAAAGACAACTGCCATTAAATGAATCCAAGCTTTATTACTGTTTTACTACCCTATAATATGCGACAAGACAAATAATATTATATCTTCTTTAGTCTATTTGTAGGAAGCAGGAATTGTATGCAGGAGCAAACCTCTATGTTTACCGAATTCTATGTGCAGCCTGGAAATGGTATTAATTATGCTAATGTTGTGTTTATTTATTATCATTCTATGTGGTACCACCTCGCTTATAAAATGTTACCGTCATAAAAAAGCAAAACTCCCCCTTCACATGTTTTACCTTATCATTGTAAACCTTGTGTTATAAATATTGATTTTGCATGTTATGTTTCCAACACAGAGTTGGATTCTATTACCTGTGATAAATGTAATTCTGATTTTATCTCTTAATTCCCCCATAGACTATAAATGAAAAATGTTGAGATAAAATAGCAGAGATAAAGATTACACAGGTAATAGAATGCAACTCATAGTTGTTCCTGGAGTGGGTATTGAAGGTTTACACTTATGGACCATTTTCTGCAGGTTATTCTACCCAGAGATCACCATGCCCCTCTCTGTCTATGACCATTTGTAAAAGACAATTGTAAGAAGGCGCACTTGCAAACATGCTCCCTGCTCCTAGCATGCAGATAAAATAAACACAGATGGGATATGAAAATATAGAAAGCTTATATAACTGCATCAAAGAATCGTAGGTTAGTATGATGTTTATATATAAGAACAACAAATGGTATGTGACACGGACAGTCTCAATGACTCATAGATATGTCTTGAATAAGGGCATCTTGCAGGGTTCAGAAATATATGCACACCCATACATGCCCATTCAGATAACAAACATAATCAGAGGGAAGGCTAGGTAGGGTGTTGGAGCTGAAAGATCAGTATGTGAAACAGAGTATTCTAAGAGCACAGAAGTCAGAAGGTCACCAAACGTTGTCCATTACTTGGCACTAACATGTATAGCTTGGAGGAAAGACGAGACAGGGGGGATATGATAGAAACATTTAAATACATAAAGGGAATCAACACAGTAAAGGAGGAGACTATATTTAAAAGAAGAAAAACTACCACAACAAGAGGACATCGTCTTAAATTAGAGGGGCAACGGTTTAAAAATAATATCCGGAAGTATTACTTTACTGAGAGGGTAGTGGATGCATGGAATCGCCTTCCAGCTGAAGTGGTAGAGGTTAACACAGTAAAGGAGTTTAAGCATGCGTGGGATATGCATAAGGCTATCCTAACTATAAGATAAGGCCAGGGACTAATGAAAGTATTTAGAAAATAGGGCAGACTAAATGGGCCGAATTGTTCCTATCTGCCGTCACATTCTATGTTTCTATGACACTGTAATTGCAGTCAAATCTTTTCTAGTATAAGCGTAATGGTACCAAACATCAATTGGGATATTTCCCAATATATTTAAAGGGGTACCGTCAGTTCACAGGTTTTTTTTAAATTATGATACCAAATATGTGTTTGACTTGTTTGATACTTAAACATGAATGTAGACATCCACACAGCTGAATTTAGTTATATGCGGGAACTGAGGGCCTTCATCATGGCTACTGAACAAGCTTTGGCCTCGATTTAACGACAGCAGTCACAATTCACGGCTGTGGGAATTTTGTAGATAGTTTTTCTAACAGTATAAAATAATTTAGAAAGCATATTGAATCAACGCCTTTGTTGGAAGCTATGCCCTTTGCACCTATTAGTCAGCACAGAGAGTTATGAGCATTCTAAGTGAATTAAAAGGGAATTTCAAATTTAAGGCTGGGTAGCCAAACTGAAAGCATAGCTGACTTAGGTCTCGATTTAATATTTTTGGATAAGCTTTCAATTTATTTTATTTTTTACTGTCAACCAAATTTTGAGATGAGAGCATGTAAACAACAGACATTAATTACCAGCTCACAAGATGAAAATGTATATGTGTGAACCCTCACGTAACAGGCTTTGCTGGTTGATGAGCACATTTCATTTTATAATAGAGAAATAAAAAGAAGTACATAAATACACGAGTAAACAATCAAGTTATAAACAGGAGAACACCCTAGTAAGGTAGACCCGATATAAATCATAACAAAATTGCATTGAACATTATTTTTCAATGATTTCATATTTTGTATTTCTCAGTATTTTGTTTGCTTTATTATTTTTTTATTATATATTGATATATTTTTGATATTTTAATATTTTGAAAACATATAAAAATGAAAGCTTATCCAAAAATATAAAATCATTTGAAAAAGTTTATCCAAAAATATTAAATTGAGGCCTTAGAGATTGTTTCCAGGTTGGCTATTTTGACCTTAGAGGGAAACTATAGTGCTCAGGGCCAGATTAAGAGCCTGTTGGGCCTGGTACTGACAATTATAATGGGCTTAAGTACAGAATCTTATTAACAGAAATAACTAAAACAGTGATACCTCCCAAGTGTCCTGTATCTGGTGGAGGTGGTGCTGGAGGGAAATATAGCTGTTAGAAAACACATACCCTATGCTAATCTCTCACTTTAATCTGTCAAGTAAATCCATATCCCCCTAACACAAGTGTCCGGGGAAACAGGATGTCGGTGAGTGGGGTAAAAGAGTGGGCCACTAATGTGAATCACGTAACCATAACCACCAAAAGGGGTGAGCATGCCCAAAAAGGAGTAATATCGGCATGATGAATTAGAAGGCCAGCCTGGCGTGAATGCTTGTCGGACTGCCTGCTAATAATGCAGAATGACCAACCAAGAGCATACCATGCAGACAGCACCCTGAGCTTGGCATGAATGCGTTTAATGATGCGCTACCTCTACGCCTTCATTGTCAGCCAGTCCACATAAGTTTCGTTCCCCTACATCCCGCTTAAATTTCTATAGTTAAGAATGTGATGAGTAGTAAAAAAAATATATATATATATATATTTTTTTTTAAATCAATGGGCTTATTCAGTGGGAATGGGCCTGGAGCTGCAGCTCCATCAGCCCCTATGTTAATCTGGCCATGATAGTGCTAGGAAAACAAAGTTGTTTTCCTAGCACTATAGCTCCCCACTCTTCTCCGTCACTGTGTTGAAGGGGTTAAGAATCCCTTTATCACTTACCTGATTCCAGCGCCGATGTCCCTTGGTGGTGGCTCAGGCTCTAAGTCAGCAGGTGGTGGTGGTGGGGGGGGGGGGGGGGCTATTGTGCATGTACAGCAAACGCCGCATTCGCATTAGGACTTTCCCCATAGTATAATGCTTTCTTATGGGTTTTTTGGTGACGCTGGATGTCCTCATGCATGTGGAGGTCCAGCGTCTGTTAGTCGACTAAAAGCCGCCTAACCACCTGGAAGTCTGGTAGAGAGCCACTAGAGGTGCCGTTAACCCTGCAATGTAATTATTGCAGTTTATCAAAAACTGCAATAATTACCACTGCAGTGTTAAGGGATCTGGAACACTGCACCCTGACCGCTTCAATGAGCTGAAGTGGTCTGGGTGCCTATAGTGTCCCTTTAGGTTTGGTGTTCCCTTTGAATTCCCACGTTAGTTAATTACACTAAATTTTTCTCTTTCTCCTCCTAAAATGTAATGTGCGGCCTCACTCTGCCAGGATTAAACTGGTATAATTTGTTAGATTTTGAATATGCATTTCAATAAATAAATTAGTGCATGAAACATAAGTTAAGGTGATGTTTTATTTAAATTTAAGAGAATTGACACTTCTCCTTTAAGCTGTTTCAATTATGACCTTTCTGCTAATTACTTTTTTAGAACATTGTAGAACAATTTTTGATATTGATGTGATCAATAATTTGCTTAGAATGTATGTTTAATACATCTATTGATTTTCCTTCTTTTTTTTTTTCTTTGCTTTTGTGATGCTTAAATATTAAGACTATAATATTAATTGGGTTTATTACACTAGTGCCAAAATCTATTTATACACCATTTAATTATTTTATTTATCACACAGTGAAAATGGACAATTGAAAAAAATGATTTTGCCAGACTTTATTTCCAGTCATTTCAAAGTATGGTGACCTGTGTTCAATAGATCTGAAGATAACACAAAAAGGGGAAAATATTAAATTGCTGGTAATGAATTCCTAATGAATATAATCAATGAATGATCCACACAATTTGATGCCTGAAAATAGAATCTTAATTTAATCGTTATCTTTTAACCATGCCATATATCTTCTGCGCATAAAGATTGCTTTGCTCTTATCATTCTAGAAAACAGCCCCTTTCCTTATTTAGTGCAAACGATGATCTGGTAATTGCAAAAGCATCTATATTTGTCCTTGAATGCATGAAGGTACATACCATTAATAGGAATGTATGTACTTGTGCATCAAAAACCATCAGATATCTTCATCATTTTTCAGTACTTGGCAATACGCATACTGCTACAATTGTTTTTTAATATTCTATCAATCCTATATATATATACAGTCATGGGAAAAAGCAAGTACACCCTCTTTGAATTCTATGGTTTTACATATCAGGAAATAATAATAATAATAATAATAATGAGCTGTTCCTTAGCAGGTCTTAAAATATAAATGCATCCTTAATTGGTACGGTGGCTGGCTCTGCTAAGTCAACAAGACTTGATTGTTTTGCTAATCTGCATTGTTTATCGGTACTGATAAAAATCTAGCAATATACCTAACTCACCTGATTTTATTTTACCAAAATCCATTGTTTAGTGAATAGGCCTTTGTGAGTTAATATAAAAGGATTGACTATGACGCACTGCCGTTTATATCCTTACAAACTCTTGCCTGCTTGCAGAGGAGACCAGGTGACTAAATAGATTTGCTATATGTTTATAGGTCTAAGAACATTTGAATACCCAGGGGTTTAAATTTGCTTTTCTATTTGCGCAATACAGACACCATATATATTCATTTTTATTTTGAAAATTACACTGTAAATGTAATAAAAATGTATGTACTCACCTTTGGTTGCTGTCTCCTTCATAACGTTAACGTTTAAATACCAATTAGTATTAACCTGATGTTTCGTATACATTCTATTTTGTCGCCAGTATTTTTTTTTTAAATAAATTATAGCGCATGCATTTAAAAGATCTTAATTGAATATGTTTGTGCAGGTGAATACGTTCTGATCTCATTTTACCCTTTAAGCTTATTCTAACCTGTTGTTTTTCAGTATCGGTAGGGATAGTCTAGGTTGGTTCTGCTTCGAAAATTGCTTGCATTTAGCATTTAGAATTATAAGTAGATGTCGCGAATATAAAATTTTCGGTTCGCGAACGGCGAACACGAACTTCCGCAAATGTTCGCGAACTGGCGAACCGGGCGAACCGCCATAGACTTCAATGGGCAGGCGAATTTTAAAACCCACAGGGACTCTTTCTGGCCACAATAGTGATGGAAAAGTTGTTTCAAGGGGACTAACACCTGGACTGTGGCATGCCGGAGGGGGATCCATGGCAAAACTCCCATGGAAAATTACATAGTTGATGCAGAGTCTGGTTTTAATCCAGGGCATAAATCACCTAACATTCCTAAATTGTTTGGAATAACGTGCTTTAAAACATCAGGTATGATGTTGTATCGATCAGGTAGTGTAAGGGTTACGCCCGCTTCACAGTGACAGACCAAACTCCCCGTTTAATGCACCGCAAACAACCGCAAACAGTCCATTTGCACAACCGCAAACTCCCCATTTGCACAAGGTTGGATACCAAGCTAGCCATGTCCCATGTCCTTGTCCTCACTGATGTCATTGAAGGTCTCTCTTCCTCCACCCAGGAAGCGGGAGATGGAAAAAGATGATTGGTCGGTCCTCCTACTTCAAATTTGGGGCACTGCGCGTGCAATCTAATGTGCCACCAGATAGGAGTGGTGTGTTAAGTAGTACTATTCCTATCAGTTTAATCCCTGTTACATCCCCTATCAGGGGACGTGCATATAAGGCATCAATTTTAGGAAGCGGGAGATGGAAAAAGATGCTTGGTCGGTCCTCCTACTTCAAATTTGGGGCACTGCGCATGCAATCTATTGTGCCACCAGATAGGAGTGGTGTGTTAAGTAGTCCCCCTCATCAGGCCTTTTTTAGTCGAATGTATCGCCCACTGTCAGTCCCTTCGGGATCCATCCCTCATTCATCTTAATAAAGGTGACGTAATCTAGACTTTTTTTACCTAGGCGACTTCTCTTCTCAGTGACAATACCTCCTGCTGCACTGAAGGTCCTTTCTGACAGGACACTTGAAGCGGGGTAGGCCAGAAGTTCTATCGCAAATTGGGATAGCTCAGGCCACAGGTCAAGCCTGCACACCCAGTAGTCAAGGGGTTCATCGCTCCTCAGAGTGTCGATATCTGCAGTTAAGGCGAGGTAGTCTGCTACGTGTCGGTCGAGTCGTTCTCTGAGGGTGGACCCCGAAGGGCTGTGGCGATGCGTAGGACTTAAAAAGCTCCGCATGTCCTCCATCAACAACACGTCTGTAACGCGTCCTGTCCTTGCCAGCGTGGTCGTGGGAGGAGGAGGATTACTTTCACCTCTTCCCCTGTTCGATTCCCGTTGTGCTGTGACATCACCCTTATATGCTGTGTAAAGCATACTTTTTAATTGATTTTGGAACTGCTGCATCCTTTCCGACTTGCCGTAATTCGGTAACATTTCAGGTACTTTCTGCTTATACCGGGGGTCTAGTAGCGTGGACACCCAGTACAGGTCGTTCTCCTTCAGCCTTTTTATACGAGGGTCCCTCAACAGGCACGACAGCATGAAAGACCCCATTTGCACAAGGTTGGATGCCGAGCTACTCATGTCCTGTTCCTCGTCCTCAGTGATCTCTCTGAAGGTATGTTCTTCGCCCCAGCCACGTACAACACCACGGGTACCAGATAGGTGACAATGAGCACCCTGGGATACCTGTTGTGGTTGGTCTTCCTCCTCCACCTCAAAGCCACATTCCTCCTCTGACTCCTCTTTCTCACAATCCTCTTCCAGCGTTGCCGCAGGTCCAGCAAGTGATGCTGATAAGGCTGTTTCTGGTGGTGATGGTGACCACAACTCTTCACGCTCATCGACGGCCTGATCCAGCACTCTTCGCAGGTCACGCTCCAGGAAGAAAACAAATGGTATGATGTCGCTGATGGTGCCTTCAGGGCGACTGACTCGGTTTGTCACCTCCTCAAAAGGATGCATGAGCCTACAGGCATTGCACATGAGCATCCAGTAACGTGGCAAAACAATTCCCAGCTCAGCAGAGGCTGTCCTAGCACACCGGTCATACAAATACTCGTTAACGGCTTTTTCTTTTTGGAGCAGGCGGTCGAACATTAGGAGTGTTGAATTCCAACGTGCCGGGCTGTCGCAAATCAATCGCCTCACTGGCATGTTGTTTCGCCGCTGGATAACGGAAAAGTGCGCCATGGCCGTGTAGGAACGCCTGAAATGGCCACACACCTTCCTGGCCTGCTTAAGGACGTCCTGTAAGCCTGGGTACTTATGCACAAAGCGTTGCACGATCAGATTACACACATGTGCCATGCACGGAACATGTGTCAACTTGCCCAAATGCAATGCCGCCAACAAATTTCTTCCATTGTCACAAACCACTTTGCCAATCACCAGTTGGTGCGGAGTCAGCCACTGATCCACCTGTGCGTTCAGGGTGGACAGTAGTGCTGGTCCGGTGTGACTCTCTGCTTTCAAGCAATTCAACCCCAAGATGGCGTGACACTGCCGTATCCGGGATGTGGAACAGTACCTGGGGAGCTGGGGGGTGCCGTTGATGTGGAGCAAGACGCAGCAGCAGAAGAGGACTCAGCCGAGGAGGTTATGGAAGAGGATGGAGTAGGAGGAGTAGAGGAGGTGGCAGCAGGCCTGCCTGCAAGTCGTGGCGGTGTCACAAACTCCTCTGCAGAGCCACGCATTCTATGCTTGGCAGCCGTCAGCAGGTTTACCCAATGCGCAGTGTAGGTGATATACCTGCCCTGACCATGCTTTGCAGACCAGGTATCAGTGGTCAGATGGACCCTTGCCCCAACACTGTGTGCCAGACATGCCATTACTTCCTTTTGCACAATCGAGTACAGGTTGGGGATTGCCTTTTGTGCAAAGAAATTTCGTCCAGGTACCTTCCACTGCGGTGTCCCAATAACTACAAATTTTTTGAACGCCTCAGACTCCACCAGCTTGTATGGTAAAAGTTGGCGGGCTAAGTGTTCAGTCAAGCCAGCGGTCAGATGCTGGGCAAGGGGGTGACTTTGTGACATTGGCTTCTTATGATTGAGAGGGGGCAAGGAGGACAGCAGTGGTTAACGTGGCTGAAGATGCTGGACCAGGAGGAGGATGGTGGCTTTGAGTTTGTGTGCTGCTTGTACTCATGTGTTGATCCCATAGGCGTTTGTGATGTGCGAGCATGTGCCTTCGCAAAGCAGTTGTACCTAGGTGGGTGTTGGACTTCCCACGACTCAGTTTCTTTTGACACAGGTTGCAAATGGCATTGCTGTTGTCAGAGGCAGACACACAAAAAAAATGCCACACTGCTGAGCTCTGCAATGACTGCATTCTGGTGGTGGCAACAGCATGCGTTGATTGGCGTGCTGTTCGGCTGACCCCGGGTGCCGATGAATGCTGTTTGACTGTGCCACTAGCTCCTAGCGACGACCTCCCCCTGCTTCCAACTCGTCTCCTCCTCCTCCTCTCTGTCTCCCCATCTGAACTTTCCCCCTGTTCTTCTTCTCTTCTAGCGGGCACCCACGTGACATCCACGGATGCATCGTCATCATCAACCGCTTCACTTGTATCTGACAACTCAGCAAAGGAAGCAGCAGCAGGTACAACATCATCATCATCACACCGTACGTGTGTAATGCTGCCTGACTGAGACATATCCCTGTTATCTACATCCTCTGGCAATAATGGTTGCGCATCACTCATTTCTTCCAACTGATGTGTAAATAACTCCTCTGACAGATCAAGTGAAGCGGCTGTGGTGCTAGTGTTGGTGGTGGCGGCAGGCGGGCGAGTGGTAACTTGAGAGGTGCACGAAGCTAAGCTGGAGGAGGATGGTGCGTCAAGGTTCCGAGCGGAAGCTGTAGAAGAATGGGTGTCCTGTGTTAGCCAGTCAACTATGTCCTCAGAACTTTTCAAGTTCAGGGTACGTGGCCTCTGAACACTGGGCATTATTGTAGGCCCAAAGGGAATCACAGCACCATGACCACGACGGCCCCTGCAGTGTGGCCTGCCTCTGCCTGTCATTTTTTTTTTCCATTAGTGGTAGTATGCGTGCAAGCTACTGTGACAAACGATATGAGTGGCACTGGTGTGACACTGTGCCCTGGCAGGCCCTGAAACGCACACTCGTGAAGGAAACTGACTGCTATTATATTACAGTCCAAAAAGTTTAGTTTTTTTTAAATGCAAGCTATTGGGACACCAGATATGAGTGAGTGGTGGCACTGGGCAGGCCCTGAAACGCACACTTGTGAAGGAAACTGACTGCTATTATATTACAGTCAAAAAAGTTTAGTTTTTTTTTTAAATGCAAGCTATTGGGACACCAGTGAGTGAGTGGTGGCACTGGGCAAGTGGGCACAGTATACGCTGTGAGCCTGACACACACGCTGGCAGACAACTAACTGCTATTCAATCTATTACAGTCAAAATTGTATTTTTTAAAAACAAATGTACACTACTGTTACCCCAGATATGAGTTGCACTGGTGTGACACTGTGCCCTGGCAGGCCCTGAAATGCATACTCATGAAGGAAACTGACTGCTATTATATTACAGTCCAAAAAGTTTTTTTTTTTATTAAATGCAAGCTATTGTGACACCAGTGAGTGAGTGGTGGCACTGGGCAGGCCCTGAAACGCACACTAGTGAAGGAAACTGACGTCTATTATATTACAGTCAAAAAAGATTATTATTTTTTTTAAATGCAAGCTATTGTGACACCAGTGAGTGAGTGGTGGCACTGGGCAAGTGGGCACAGTATATGCTGTGAGCCTGACACACAGGCTGGCAGGCATGCAACTGCAATTACATTACACAGAAAAAAAAAAAAATTAAAAAAGCAGACTGATGTTCTAACCCTAAAAATGGCTTTTTGGGGTGCTGTCCTTACAGCAGAGATCAGATGAGTCCTTCAGGACTGTAGTGGAAACTGAATACACTAGCCTAGCTATCAATTTCCCTATCAAATCAGCAGCAGCTACACTGTCCCTACTCTCACTAAGAATGCAGCTTCACAATGAATCTAAAATGGATGCTGTCCAGGAGGGAGGGTCTGGGAGGGAGGGTCTGCTGCTGATTGGCTGGAATGTGTCTGCTGACTGTGAGGTACAGGCAGGGTCAAAGTTTACTCAATGATGACGAATAGGGTGCAGACCGAACAGCGCATGTATTCGCCATCCGTGGCGAACGCGAACAAGCGATGTTCGCCAGGAACTATTCGCCTGCGAACAGTTCGGGACATCACTAGTTATAAGTTTATCTTTCTAAATGTTAAATTACTGTCAGCTTTATCATTGGGTCTAATCAGCAATATCTCTCTACAGAGTTACAATATGGTTTAGCCATTTCGTCTTCACCTTTGTGGGAAAGCTGTGCTGAAGCAAAGTCATGCCATGTTTTAGCTGCAGTTCTTAGTCTGATAATAAGCAGATAAGTGTGTTTTTTGTGGGTAAATGCTACCTGAGCGCCGCAGAGTAGAATATGGCCATTTGATAAAATTTAGAGTAGTGTTGATTAGATAAATGGATTCCTGAAGTTTCAATAAAGATTACACAGCAATAGACCAGGAGTAACAGCGATATAGCTACTTTATCAGGTCTTATATTATCCTTAAAAGGTGGCTGGAATGAATACATGACTTTATCATATAATTAGCTTTTAATAGCAGCATGATAGCATGCCAGGGGTGAAGTAACTGATTCTAATAACTGTTCAAAGTTATTTTGTAAAAAAAAAAACATTAGCGTATAAAATGTTGCCAGTGCCGTAATTTGCATTCTTTTGATAGTAGCAGATATGTAAAAGGAGGCAGGCGGTGGCAGTGTGGGCGGCGAGGGAGGCTCTTCTTGCAGCTTCCCACTCCTCCCTTCTGTGATGCCGGGAGCCAGAATATGATGCCATTCCGGCCCTGGCATACTAAACAGCGAGCTGGAGGAGTGAGGAGCTGCCCCACACTGGACCCCAGGGAGGTAAGGAGGATATATGTCTGAGTCTGTGTGTCAGTGAGTGTGTGTCTGTCAGTGAGTGAGTGTATGTATGTCAGTGAGTGTCTGCCTGTGTGTGTGTGTGTCAGTAAGTGTGTAAGTGTTTGACTGTCAGTGTGTGTGTGTGTGTTTCTGTCAGTTTATGTCTGTCTGTCTGTGTGTCTGTCAGTGAATGAGTGTATGTCTGTCAATGAGTGTCTGTGTGTGTGTTTGTGTGTGTCTGTCAGTGAGTCAGTGTATGTCTGTCCGTGAGTGTCTGTGAGTGTGTGTCTGTCAGTGAGTGTATGTCTGTCAGTGAGTGTCTGTGTGCGTGTGTTTGTGTCGGTCTTTTATTCTGTCAGTGAGTGAGTGAGTGTATGTATGTCAGTGTGTGTATGTGTGTGTGTCTGTCAGTGAGTGTATTCTGTCAGTGAGTTTCTGTGTGTGTGTGTGTCAGTGAGTGTGTGTCTGTCAGTGAATGAGTGTCTGTCTGCCAGTGTGAGTCTGTCAGTGAGAGAGTGACAAGAGGGGGCGGCAAAATTGATCTTTGCCTAGGGCGGCAGAAATTCATGCATCCTGTATCTGTGTGTGTATGATAGACAGTGTGTGGTGGCAGAGTGTTGTATGTGGAAGAGATTGCTGTATGAGTGAAATCTGCGTACATCTGTGTGCTGGTTGAGTGTTTTGTGTGTGTGTGGTGGCAATATATTGTATATGGAGGGTACTCAGTGCCGAGTGTAGGGGAGGATGTGCTGTGTGTAGTGTCTGAGTGTTGAGTGTGTTTTGGGGAGTAGGTTAAGTGTTTGCTAGGAAACCTCCCAACACATATTTCCCTGTTTTTCTTTTCCCCTTTGCCCCACTCCTGCTTACCTTTTGTCAAGAAGGGTATGTTCTCTGTTCCAGTGAAGGGTATTCTGGGCTGGTATTAAGAGCTCCCTCACAGTCCTGGGTCTAAGTCAATGAATCTGAGTGCAGCTGCACTCTGAGCGAATGAGATGTGGTGGGACTGCGATGGAGCTGTTAAAGTGATCTGCACCTGAGAGAGATGCAGGCCACAAGCTCCCTCAATGTGGTGAGATGAAGCATGGAAATCTTTTGAGCTCCCTGTGGGCCCATGATGACTCCTCTCACAGTCAAACTATATATTTAAATATATGTATTCCTACTTACTGTAATTTTCTTTTCCTGGTCATACTGGTATGTCCTGATGAAAGCTCCATTCAGGAGCTGTAATGTTGACTGGGATTCACTTGAATAAAAGAAGGAATATTTAAAAATGGGAGTGCAAGTGTTTTGACTTTGTGTATGTGTGTGTGTGTGTATATATATATATATATATATATATATATAAATATAAAAACAAAAAACAGTGCGTATACAATAATGATTAAATATAAATATTTCCAGGTTCATCTTTTTTAGAATCGAGCCATTTGCAGGAAATAGGAGAGCCGTGCAAATTATAGTGCTCCAACGTCTCAGTCTCTAAAATCTATATTCAATTCTGAGCTGCAGCTCGTTATATGGTGTAATACACTAAACTACACACCCGATAAATACAAGATGCATCAAGAGATTTAAGGCACCTGTTGTGTATTTTAAAGAGTTATTTCTTGTTTATTGTACAGTATAAAATGCACAACTGATTTATAACGCATCTAGCATATTGCAAGGAAATCTCATTTCAATCATAAATGGCATGAGTTGATTTAAGAATTCATTCTTTAATAGGTCTGCAATGTTCAAATTTAAACTTGTTCAATTCATCAGCAGAATATTCAATAAGGGGCACAGGAAACTCATTTAAACAAACAGCGACTTTTAATATAAATTTTCCAGGAGATTTCTTCATTGATTCAGCAGTTTAGTGCAAAATGATTTGTGCGATACATTTTCAAGGATCAATGCAGGCCAGAGTCAATGACTAATATAAAACAATCACCGTATCATGCACTTGAAATGTGTCAGTGACCTTTCACTTGGCAATGAACTTCCCAAAGAATAGGGGTGGAAAAAAATCATGCAAAAAAAAAATGTAATAATCACTGCCGGCATTTTATTTTGAATAGATGTGCATAGTAAAATGTGTTTTAACTCCATTATTATCTCAACTAACTCCCTAAAGATATTGAATGCTAACACTACAGATGTTCTTTGCTAGGGAATAATGTATCCTTTCTTTATATAAATCCCCAGAACTCGATTATTAAATTACAAGTTCCATTATACTAATTTCCAAAATCTCTTAGGAATTGTCCAATACAACAATTTAGAAGGTTGAAAACTTAGAAAAAAAGGTTAATCGGGAAACAAATCAAAAGGGTGGAAGCTTAGAAATGGATTTCGTAGAAGATATGGAAGAAAGGAGGAAGGAATAGTGCTTAAACAAATGTTTTTCAGACAAGTGAAGGGCTGAGTGTGATTGGAGTACCAGTCCAGATCATCTGGAAGGCAGGTATTACCTAACACAAAACAACTAACCATAAACACCCTAAAACGGCATCATGCAGAATACTAACCATATCAATACTTGGTACAAACATTAATCCAGCCATCTAATGACACTCAGCATTATATATTAAAGGACCACAATAGGCACCCAGACCACTTCAGCTCAATGAAGTGGTCTGGGTGCCAGGTCCCTCTAGTTTTAACCCTGCAGCTGTAAACATAACAGTTTCAAAGAAAATGCTATGTTTACACTAGGGTTAATCCAGCCTCTAGTGTCTGTCTCCCTGACAGCCACTAGAGGCGCTTCCGCGCTTCTCACTGTGAAAATCACAGTGAGAAGACGCTGGCGTCCATAGGAAAGCATTGAGAAATGCTTTCCTATGGACTGATTGAAAGCGCGCGCAGCTCTTGCCGCGCATGCGCATTCAGAGCTGACATCGGAAGAGGGAGGAGAGCTCCCCAGGCGCTGGAGAAAGGTAAGAGTTTAACCCCTTCAGCCACCTGAGCCCAGCGGGAGTGGGACCCTGAGGGTGGGAGGGGACCTAAAGACCCTATAGTGCCAGGAAAACGATTTGTTTTCCTGGCACTATAGTGATCCTTTAAACATTCATGTCACATTCTTTTCAAAGCTGTTAGAAATGTTACTTGTTACTTTATTGCATGTGACACATTCAACTAGACCCTGTTACTTTATTGCATGTGACACATTCAACTAGACCCTGTTACTTTATTGCATGTGACACATTCAACTAGACTTTTTAAAGTTGAGATTTTAAACCTAACTCAGCCTTTTCCCACTACTTATCTCTACAGACTGTAAGTAGAACCCACACTCTGTTCACATATCTCCCAATATCGGCTATCCCAGAATCAGGACGGCGGTGGGAGGGGAGGAAAGGGGACGGGTCAGTGACGCAATGGCATCACTGCCTGTGACCAAAAGGGTCAGACCCCCTCGTAAAGGGGGCATGTCCGCCCACATTACTGGCAGGTCAGCCTGGTGTGAATACTCACCAGGTTGCCTGCCAATCATTTTAGTCGGCCCACTAAGGGCTGAACATGCAGGAAACACTGTTTCAACAAGCGAGTATAATGGTGGGTTTATGCTATGAATGTTGGGGACAGTTCCCCAGTGTCTCCAAAAGCAGGACAACGGATAACATATGCAGGACAGAACTGGACAATTGGGAATATCCCGACGAAAATGGTTGAAAATGGTTGAGAGGCATGAGTTCAGCTATCCTGGTTGCAGCACTCTATATTCCCTTTCAAAGTAGTAACACACAAAGGGATATTTAATAAAATGAGAACTCAAAGTGAATTTCAAATTCATGGTAAAAAATAGCTAAAATTTAAATGTTTTCTGAGTCAGCTATGCTTCCAGTTTGGCCACTCTGGCCCTAAATGTAAAATTCCCTTTATAATTTTTATTCTCAGTTTTGTGAATAACCCTGTCTGTAAAGCAGCCTTGACAAGGCTTTACAAATATCCTTTTGTGGGTTGCAGGGTCCAGACTTGAGTGGAACAAACTTTACATTGGTGTATTAATTGCTGATGCAGCTCCTATGATTAATGTTCCTGCTTCCCAATATGGACCCACACTCACACTCAACTAATGCTACTCATCCTTTTACATAAGAAATCAAATTGTATGAAACGTAGAGGAACTGCAAACAGGCAATAAATAGTGTTTCAAGCTTATTGCAAGATTGTAGTTAAGAGCAAACACATTTTTCTATGATCTCAAAATGAACCTAAATTCCTTGCTTAACCCATTCAGGACTTTATTTATAATAAAAAAACAAGCAAATTCCTGGAATCTACAGAGAATGCCTCTGCTTACTGTAGACAAACACAATGAAAAAGTTGAGTGCTTTACCTTGCAGGATATACAGTGTAAATGGACGTGGACAAGGGATATGATTACGTTATACTGCTGCAATGATAATCAAAGCTAATATTGATTCCATTTCCAAAATTATTAATCAATTTCACAGCTGAAGAGGAATATCGTATTGCTCAGCTGAAGCAGATCTTAACATCTTTCCCTCTGGCTACATGTCCAAGAGCTGATGAAGGGCAAAATGGTAATAATAATATATCTATAAACTATATTTTTACATCGCTCTTAAAATCCACTGCTGATAACGCCATACGCATTGCACATTTTGCTGAATTTATTTTATAATTCAAAATATGATCATAAATGGACATCATAATGTAATGGATAAGAGTTAATCTAGCGAATGGAATGAGAATTACACCCAATGTTGTAAAAGAGATCCAAAAAGTTATGTCCCAACCAAGAAGGTTACATGCCTTTTAAAATTACTCCTGGTTCTTTAGGTCAAACTCTTGCAAGGAAATATCTGACATTGAAATCCTTCTAGCTTTAGTATAACCACTGCTAGATAGCTGTCATTGATGCACAGGAATGTTCTAGGTACTATCTCTGTTAGGTGGACGCACTATCTTTTCATTTCTTCATATACTTTTGGAGATATGCAACATATGCAACTTCCAACATCAGCCAGCCATAATCAGGGTGGCGGCAGGAGGGGAGAAAAGGGGACATGACAGTGATGGCATCACTGTCTCTGCCCAAATGGTCAGATCCACTCGTAAAGAGGGCATGTCCGCCCATATTACTGGCAGGTCAGTCTGGTGCGAATGCTCACCAGGTTGACTGCCAATAATTTTAACTGGCCCATCAAGGGCTGACCACTGTTTCAGGAAGCGAATATAATGGTGCGCTAGTGCTATGAATGTTTGGGATAATCCCCTTGTGTCCCCAAGAGCAGGACAACAGGTAACTGATGCAGGACAGAACCCGACAATTGGGAATATCCCAATGAAATTAAGACATTTGGGAGGCGTAGGCGTGAGTTCAGCTATCTTCCAGTTTACCCCAGAACCGGTCTACATACACACTATCACTTGTATTGATTATTATAAGAATTTATATAGCGCCAACAAATTCAACAGCATTTTACATTTATAAAAAGGAGGTTATGAAATGGCCATGCTCAAACAAGCTTACAACTTATGACGATTTGCGGTAGGTGGATATACAAAGGAAAATGTATTCCTACCTACTTATTTTCTTTTCCTGGTTTCTTTTCCAGCCCAACAATGGTTAGCTGCTCCCCTTTCCCTTAAGAAAAGTATAAGTACCACCTCTTATCCCCCTGACCATCAATCTTAGTAACTAGCTGTGCTGCCATGGCCTATGACTTACGGTAAAATGACGGTAAGTAGGAATAACGTTTCCTTTTTCCTGGCCATATCCATGGCACCATAACAATGGGTAATACTCAAGCAATAACCAAGAGGGGAGAGAAAATAAAAGCCAAAACACCAAGTTAATGACAAAATACCAAACCATAGTGCAAAAAAACAATTACAATTCATCATTATTTTCAGACATGGAGAGAACACGTCTGCCACATGCATCATAGTGAGAGACTCACACATCCAATTGATAATATCTTTAAATGTTTTGAATGAAGACCATGTAGCAGTTTTGCAGATCATATCAAGTGGAATCTTAGTCACTGTTGCCCGAGAGGCTGAGAATGCTTTCGTACAATGAGCTTTAAGTCCAGCAGGGACCTTAGAGGTCCAATAGGCATGAATATCAGAAACAATTAATGTACCTATTGCCTCCCTAGAAGTCTGGAGCCCTTTTCTAGCTCAGTTTGCATGACAAAGTCTTTTAGAAGAATGCCATAGAAAACACCCTACATACTATCTCATGCCCAGTTCCTATTTTGACTGAACGTTCAGATTTCATGGTCCTCTCCCACTATCCTATTTTAGTTACCTGATGGCTTGCATCCTAGGACACCACATTGCGAGCACATCATTAAATGCAATTGAGCTGCGAAGGGCATTATGACCCTGTAGATAGCGCTTTGGAAGAGCTCTCATAACCTGTAGGTGGGGGCCAATGAGCACCTTCAGTAGATGGTGCCAACCCTCTTCCAGGCAGACCCACCCATTGTGGGTATCACTAATGATGTGAGTTATGCCCCTGCCATTTATTATACATTCCCCTTTGCTCCGTGTCCTGCTATAAATGTCATCCCCTTTATCTTCTCTCTAACTCAGCCATACATTTAATGCCGTTACTCCCTTTTCATGCTGTGTACCTCCGGTATCACATATCCCTACTCCCTTATTTATTGTTCTACCTGCCTTCAAATACTCTATTCACCAGAGTGGAGAAGACTTCACATCATAATTTCACCAGTCACAGTTGTGTAATGCCCTCGTATGTAAATGTTATTGTCAGTATATAAATGTCATGTATTGCATACATGTTTTAGAATTAGTCAGTTGTTTGTGTTTGTATTTAAATAACATTAAACTTTTTTCTGTGACTTTTTGTCTAGCCAAAGTTGTGACTTTTTTTTCCTGTGACATTTTCACCTCTCAAAGTGTGTATGAACGCATACAGTCTGAGTACTGACTACTACTTGAAGACAGGTGTGGTAGAGTTTGTTGGTTCTCTGATTGTTGGTTTGGTAAAACTATGTCAAGTGCATCCTGAAACAATCAGTGGCATGTATCAAAATATCAATGCGTTTTTTAAATAATGTTTGATCTCAAGAATGTAAAAAAAAATGTACATCTACATCCACTTGAATCTATATTCATAATGTGTCGATTCCAATAATGCCTTGTTTTTTTCTGATAGTATAAACTAATTTATCAGTGATAAAATATGAAAGATTCAAATATACAGTTTCATGTATATGCGGTGTGAATATGAATTTTAATGGAAAAAAGGGCATTTGGTAGCACAAATCCCAACTCAACATCTCAGTGAACCGTTGAGCATAGAAAAGGGCACCGAAGATTTAAATTTCCGAATAATATATGTATATATATATTGTTCTGTTCTTTAAAATGACTGGGTATAATCCATCTTATAATGCAATGTCCATAGCCAGATATTCTTACATTAGATTCAATGAGGTTTATTCATGGTGAATTTAAAAGTAAAGAGTAAAAACTATGCTAAAGCAGGAACAGAAAGTTAGAAATATAAATGGGGCCAGGAGATGCTCAGTCTTCCGAGGGTTTAGATTCATAAATTCCGATGGCACCAAGAATTATTACATTTACTGTCCTGAATTCCCTGAATGCCCCAATACTCCTTGTCCCTAAGACGAGAATACTGGTAGTTTAGGGGTTACCCCATATAGATATATTAGATTAGCTATTCACCAATAGTATTACTCTGAAATATTTTTGTTGAAAGAGACATTGTTTACATTTCCATTGAAAAAAAGGTTTTTTTTTTGTTTTGTTTTTCAGGGAGTCCACTGTGATGTGCTCTCCAAGTTAAGTTTCCATGGGTCTGCTCTGACAACATGTGTTGCCTGAGGACCCCTAACATTTGTAAATGCACTCACTACGCAAGGCAGGATTTATCAGCTGATAGATTAGATTACAGGTGGCAGGACCGGTCTTTTCATTTAATGTTGTTCTCCAACGTGCATTTCAATCTGAGATAAACACTCATAAAGCATTCACATGTCTAACTTGGGTATGTGCCAATATGTGTCCTATCACTGAAGCAGGATCTTCACGTGAGTTCTGTCTGAACAAAAACAGGTACTGGCTAAGGGTGCCTCACTTATGACAAATTGCAGTCCTTTTACAAACGGACAGCCAAGGCCCCTTGTGCCATAATGCCAAAGGACCTTTTTTTTCAAATTTAGTCTTAATATTTCCAGTACAGTTTAACATTTCATTTCATTGGTAATGTTATAGAATTGGGCACAAGAGCACTTATTCAAACAATCAAAGCAATTTAAGTATTTTGTAACATAAAAAAAATAATAATAGGAAAACTAATGCTCTTTGTGTATTGGCAAAAGCCAAACAGAAGTGGGAACCAAACAAATATAGCAACATAATTATTCCTGAAGTGTTTTATTACAGAACGTCAGTCATGGATTAACGCCAACTTCACTTCCCAGTGCATAAAACCAATAGATTTTATGGGGACAACAAATTGTTTCTTTACTGTTGACTGACAAATCTGATTCAGTATTGATTTACTTTTCCAAATATTCCTCACATGCGCTCTTAAATTAAATATTTTACTGCTCAACGAAAGATAGAATAAAACTGAATAGAGAAAAGGGTGACTTATCCGCCTCTGGCTACAAATTCTAGAGTTGTTGAAGGGAAAAAAAAAACTACGTTTAAGTACTTGGAATATATTTTGGAACACTGTGATGTATCTGTAGATGTTGAGAGTGGGGAAGGAGCAGGATTTATCTAATTAACTCACTTGATGCTGGTGGGTAGTGTCAGAGAAAAGGAGATCTGTGACTCTGCTCTGGTTGTGGAAGCCTGAAGGCTAATGATTGCAAATATTGCTTTAGGAAAAAAAGTAGTAGTTACCTGGAATAGGCTTCCAGGGAAGGTAATAAAGGCAATCATATAAAGCGGTTTAGGAATGAGCTACAAGTTTATATTGCTATCCTGTGACGGTTATACTCTGAAAGTATACTAAATATGAGATTTTATAATGGGCAAACATAATTAATATAATATAGTTATCTGACAGGACGATATGTTATCTTTTTCATAACTATATCATTCTGAGATTTAGTTTTGGGCGGTTAGTCCAAACCAAATTACTTTTAATCCACACCAGAATAAATTTATCTGCCTTGGATTTGCCTTTTGAGTAGGCATGTGCATGGGGAAAATTTTCGGTTCGGTTCGGAATTCTGAATTTTCGCAATTCGGGACTTCGGCAATTCAACACTTCGGAACTTCGGCACCTTCGGAACTTCGGCACCTTCGGAACTTCGGCACTTCAGCACTTTGGAACTTCGGCACTTCAGCAGTTCGACACTTTGGAAATTCGGCAACTTCGGAACTTTGGCACTTCAGCACTTCGGCACTTCAGCACTTCGGCACTTCAGCACTTCGGAACTTCGGCTCTTCCGAACTTCGGCTCTTCAGAACTTTGGCACTTCGGAAATTTGGCACTTCGGAACTTTGGCACTTCGGAACTTTGGCACTTCAGAACTTTGGCACTTCGGAGCTTCGACACTTCAGAAAATCGGCATTTCGGAACCAGGTAAGTCTCTACATTTACCTGTCACAGCACTCTGATTGGTTGGTTTGAAATCCACCAATCAGAGTGCTCTGTGTCATTTTACACAGCGTGGGAAAGTTCTTTGAAATTTTCCCACACTGTGTAATTTGACTCATAACTCTCTGATTGGTGGATTAGTTAAAGCCCCCCCTCATTATTTTTAGGGTGAGGGGAGTAGGTAGGGGGATCATTTATTTTTTTGGGGGGGAGGGGGTAACTAGGGGTTTGGGGACCCTTAGTCACCTGGGACACACACACACATATTTTTAGGGCCCCCACCCGCCGCTCAGGGGTGGGGGCTGGGGGGGAGGACAATAGGTCCCCCCTATTGGTATTTAGGGCCCCCACCCACCGCTCAGGGGTGGGGGCCAGGGGGGAGGACATTAGGTCCCCCCTTTATTAGTATATAGGGCCCCCACCCACCGCTCAGGGGTGGGGGCCAGGGGGAGGACATTAGGTCCCCCTTTATTAGTATTTAGGGCCCCCACCCACCGCTCAGGGGTGGGGGCCAGTGGGGAAGACATTAGGTCCCCCCCTTATTTTACTGTAGGGCCCCCACGCACTGCTCAGGGCTGGGGGCCAGGCGGGAGGACATTAGGTCCCCCCCTATTACTATTTAGGGCCCCCACCCACCGCTCAGAGGTGGGGGCCAGGGGAGGACATTAGGTCCCCCCTTATTAGTATTTATGGCCCCCACCCGCCACTCAGGGGTGGGGGCCAGGGGGGAGGACCTTAGGTCCCCCCCTTTTTAGTATTTAGGGCCCCCACCCGCCGCGCAGGGGTGGGGGCCAGGGGGTAGGACCTTATGCCCCCCATTAGTATTTAGGGTCCCCACCCACCGCTCAGGGGTGGGGGCCAGGGGGGAGGACATTATGTCCCCCCCTTATTATAATTTAGGGCCCCCACCTGCCGCTCACTGTTTAATAGACATGCCACAGGCCACAGGCTGCTCACTGTTTAATAGACATGCCCCTGCTTGCGGTATAGCGAGTAGGGGCATAATTTACTAATACTAAGTAATCTTTACTTAGTATTAGTAAATTTGGCTGAAAGAACAATTTAGGTCTTTCAGCCTTTTAGTAGATAGCTCCCTAATGCCGTGGGAATTAGGGAGTTATCTACTTATTCATTCCTGTCATTACATTGACTGGCCAAGTAACTTACATTTTATATGAATGTATGTTACTTGATTGTTGTAAGTGTTGCAAATGCTTACAGGTGAATCCTGGCTATGTTTGTAAAATTTTTATTAAAAATTGTATACAATGTAAATTTTTTCTTCTTTCACTGGGTAAGTATATTAGTACTTAGGCAATACTGTGCTTCGGAACTTCGGCACTTCGGCACTTTGACACTTTGGAACTTTGGCAACTTCGGAACTTTGGCACTTCAGCAGTTCGGAACTTCGGCTCTTCGGCACTTCGGAAATTAGGTAATTTTGGAACTTCGGGACCTCGACAATTCGGCACTTCAGCAATTCGGACATTCGGAAGTACCCGAATGTCCGAATTGCCCGAAATTCGTCCGAATACATATTCGGACCAAAACGAATTGCACATGTCTACTTTTGACTCTTACTCAGTGAACCCTCGGTCAGTGTTTGCTAGCTAGCAAGCATATCAAAAAAGCTAATAGTTTTTAAAAAGCAGTGACTGGGCAGCTATTTGTAGAGCAACATATTGCTATTGCTATTGCTAATAAAATACAGGGTGGGGGGTGGAACCGGCGCAGGTCTCCATCGTGCCTCCACCAGTGGGCAGGTTTGGTGACTTGTAAGCCAACCAATCAGAGTTCTCTGACAGGTAAGCCAACCAATCAGAGAACTGTGACTTAGCTTGCACAGCATGGGAAAGCCCTTAAAGGGTATTACCCACTTTAAACCTCATTCTGCCTGGAGTCCTCTCTGGGTGAATATGAATAATGTTTTTGTGTCACAATTTTAATTTTTTTGCCTTGTTTTTTGTGAAGTGGGTCTTTTTTGATTGTTAATAGTTGCATTGGTTTGGTTATCATGGGTAAGGGGTGAACAGTAGTATGTCCACCACCCCTTTGTTTTTTCTTTTATGAATAATATCTAACTGCCACTAATGAGTGAAGTGAGGTCCTCTCACTTTTTTTTTAATGAATAGCCTCCACACACTGCTCACAAGTAGGGTCAGTGAGGGTACTAGGATATTACCACAATTATTCAATTTAAAGCCTCCCCCATGGGTCTCCCCCTGGGTTTTACAGGCCCAGTCCTCATGGGCAAAGCAAGGCAGGTTTTATAACTCCTTTATACTAACTTAGGGGTCATATTGACTCCTATGGTAATTGTAATGAAACCTGCCTGATTGGTGCTCTATTCTTCCTCTGCACTCCACACATGTCGATCAGGTGGATCACTCATGTGGTCTATTTCCCTTAAGCATGTTAGACGCTACCCTTTTGTGGGTCATGTATATGTATGCAAGAAAATCATGCAACGTCCCTTCTTATAGTTTTTTGCGGACGGAGGAGTGACGTGAAACAATTGGAATGTACATAATCATATTTAAGGGCATAATGACCCATTTCACATTGCCCTTTTGTGGTTTCTGTTCTCAGTTTCTGATTTCTCTGATTTTAGTGTTTTTGACCTTGGTTAGTTATCCGTTATCCCATATTTCTATAGCCCTGACCTTGACTATTTATAATTTCTTAATGTATACATTAAGCCTGACCGCTCTAAGATCTGGTAAAATGTTCCTTTTTCCTCTACTTGTCTGTTTGGCCAAGCAGTCACATGACCAAAATTCAAGTCACCTGAACAAATTTTAATTTTGGAAAAAAATTGCTCAGTCAAACCGAATCGTCATAAATCGTGGTTAATGCAAAAAGATAAATAAAAAAAAAGTGTAGTTGATGCCTGTCATTTAATCCCCCTCCTTCTCGGGCAATATACCTCATGCATGCACATTTGAGCCAGTGACATCAGTGCACAGTCTCACAATCGCAGAAATCAACCGCTGCCTTAACAGGAGAAATGGTACAGGGATCAATAAAGGACTCTACTAGGCAATAACAATGGAATATATGCAGAGGCTTTACCATCAATGAGTGACTTTTTGGTCATTTAAGCATTATAGCGAAAAGCAATTTAACCTTTAGTTTTCGTGTCAAAAGTTACAACAAACACGCCGCACCACAAAAGCAAGACAAAATCTATTTGTAACATTTTATTATCTACTTTTAAAAAAATTGCTCTTTCTGTGTTTCAGGATGGGAACACAGAGTAAAGTACTGAAGAGAAATGAAATTTGCGACCGGCCCAGGTTAAGATCACTGATGGTTGACTGGTCACCCTGAGGGAAATGATATATGTGTGACAGTGATGATAAATTGAGTTTGCTTAAGCTATCATTATGTAGGGATTTTTATGGACCTTAGTATTTATAATACTTAAAGTTGATTGAGTAATGTGAGTCGCCTTTATGTCCCTCCTGGTCAGCAAAGGTGACAAGCCTTGACAGCAAACATGACCGCATTACTGCTTTAAGTCTGTTCCAGGATTCAGTGACAATCTCCAGCAATGTCCTGCTTGTTCTACTGTGTAATAGTTCCCTGCCTTCCACATTAATACACTCACTTCCTTAACCCTGCAGCTGGGTGCATTATCCTAACAGTTCACTATTGGTTCTGCAAAAAATATATTTTGACATGTTACATAGACATTCATCTAGCAAATAAAAAAAGCAACATATGGATTTTGTCTATTTTTTCTTCTTCTTTTCTTTGGGAGTTAACTGCATGGTTTTTCATTATTATAATTTTAGGTATTGTTGCTTTGACCACATATTGTAAAGTTTCCAGCATGTAAACAGTTACACATATGCACCAAATAATTTTCCTATATAGCTCAAGGTCCATATTGCCCATGATTATTAAAAATAAATAAAAAATAAATAGACTGTTAAATTACCGACATAAAAGTGATTGTTAGACATAGATTATGTCTTCAGGGTTATTTCCTGACATTGGCCTTGATGTAATATTTTTTTGGTTAAGCATTTAAAATTATTTAATATTTTCTTCTTTATAAACTTTTAAAATGTTTATTTTTTTAAAAACTGAAATCTCAAAAATTATATCATGTATGAAAGATATTAAAATATTCAAATATTTTTCATAATACTAAGTCATTTTCAAAGTGTAACGAACCTCCTGTACTTTGTGAAGTACATTCGTTCGCACACTCCCGAAATGCTAGAAGCTTAGAGATTATAGCTCGTTCGCATAGTACGCTGATTCATACTTTTCCCAAAATCCAAGCTGGTCGTGAGAATAAATCAAGCGGTTTGTGGTTCGCATATCCAAACATCATTTGAGACTTGATAAAGGGTACAACAGGAATGTTTTATTATGGCCAGGCGGCCCACTTATGTACACAGACCCATAGCATAGGGTCTCAAACAACAACATAGCAGAACACTCCTACAACACGCAAAAAACACGTCCAAAAGACTCACAGGCGTCTCTGTGTCTGGGAGATAATTTAGCATACGTTACTTAAACTAATTATCTCCCAGGCACTAGAGGTACAAATCATAAAACATAAAATACCCACTGATTCAATGCTTTCTTGTAGAAGAGCCCTAATACGATCGCAGCACTTGCCGCGCATGCTCACTAGGTCCCCAACGTCGGGGGAGGAGTAGCTGAGGAAGAGCCTGACCCAGCGCCGAGGGACATTGGAGCTGGATTCCGGCAAGTAATAGAAGGTTTTCTATCCCTTTCCTTGCTGCAGAGGGGGTGGGTGGGAGAGGGAGGGGGGAAGGAGGGGGCAGTGGCCTGTGAGCGTAGGGGGCACCATAATGCTAGTAGTACAATTTTGTATTTCTAGCCCATAGTTTCCTTGAAATCAAGGTGATAGTTATGCACGAACAGGGTTATTTACTAAAGTAAATATTGTCCGAAATTCAAGGTGAATGTTTTTATTTTTTTATTTAAGACCAAAATAGTTAAATTTGAAACATTCTCCAAGTCAGCTATGCTTCTGGTTCAGCTATATCTAAAATCTAAAATTCTCTTTTAATTCACTTTGAATTCTGACAATTCCCAACAATTAGTAAATGACCCTGTAAAATAAATTTGTTATTAAAAATGAATTAAGAGTGAATTTCAAGTTTTAGGGAAAAATAGTCAAATTGCATACCTAGCAGACTTAAAGATTGGGTAATTTGATCTAAAACTTGAAATTTACTTTGAATTCCCAACTGGCACTGGTTTTCAAGAAGGAAGCAGGATCCTTCCAGTTGATTCATCACCTTTCCTACCCGGCCGGGGGATCAGTAAATGATGACATTGGGAAGGAGGTCTGCAAGGTGAGATATGCTTCCTTTGGTAGGGCGTTGGAATTGGTGCGGGTAGTGTTAGCTACATCGGATATAGAGTCAGCCTTTCGCTTGTTGCCAGTTCACCCAGAGTGCTTCAACCTACTGGGTTGTCATTTTCATGGGCTGTTTTACCACGACATGTGTTTGCTCATGGGGTGTGCGATTTCGTGCTCTAACTTGGAGAAGGTTTTTTCTTTCCTAGAGTGGGTAACGGTTTAGTGATCGGGTTGGCGCTCAGTTACGCATTACTTGGATGATTTTTTGTTCCTCAGGTTGGCCAACTAGTGGGAATGCGTCTAATTGTTATGTTCGTTTAGAGCGGTTGCACGGGATATCATGCTCATCTGGTCCGAAATTGTTCCACGCCCTTGTTGGTGGGCGTTGCCACACGAGCGTGGGCGGCACAAGTTGAACATGACGTTTTCTCAGTTTGTGCGGCGACTGGGTGGCATAGTGGTTCGTCACGTGGACCTGGAGGGTGACAATGTGGACTTAATGAGGAGAGATGGGGTCCATCTGATGGAGATTGATCTGGACATTTTTACCTTGGGAATACAGTCTGGGGTGGAGGTGACGCTGGATGCGGGTGGCGCGATGCCGACCGATGGGGCCAGTCTCGGTCGACATCATGGTGGCGGTGCTCCTGGCCAGCAAAATGGAAAGTGAGTCGGCTTGGGGAGTCGCAGCCTGCTGAGGGCTGATGGCGGTAGGCAGGCTGATATGAACTCTAGACAAGGAAGTTGGATTTGTCTGTTGGGGGAAGTTACCCAACAACTGACAGTTGGATGGAATGCTGGTCCGTTACAAGTTGTAAACTTAATAACGCTGTTGTTGTTTCCCTTACCCATAATTCTGGTCTCATGTGTTTTTGTTGGGGGCAACGTGGGGTGTGGACTGGTCAGCAGTCAAGTACTGTCCCTGGACTGAAAGGAAGGGCAGACATGACTGCTGCCCAGAAGTAAGGGGGTTGGGACAGAGGTACAACAATGTTGCAAGTTGGAAGGAATAAAAAGGAGGAACATGGGAGGGGACTCATCAGTCATCCAGAAGGAGTGTAGGGGACCCTGTCTCTTTCCTGCCCACCCTCCTGTGTTCTGGCTAAATGGTGGTTGTTTTCTCTGGTGTCTGTTCGTGGTTCTGGTTTTGTTTTCTCGTTGTCACGGCTCCGGCGGTGCTCCCTGCCAGCAAAATGGAAAGTGAAGTGAAACAATGAGTCGGCTTGGGGAGTCGCAGCCTGCCGAGGGCTGATGGCAGTAGGAAGGCTGATAGATACAAACTCTGGACAAGGAAGTGGGATCTGTCTGTTAGGGGAAGTTACCCAACAGCTGGCAATTGGATGGAATGCTGGGCCGTTAAAATTTGTAAACGTAATAAAGCCGTGGCCGTTGCCCTTACCCATAATTCTGGTCTCATGTGTTTTTGTTGGGGGTGGGGACAGGTCAGCAGTCATGGGATTAGAGAACACGTTTTCTGTAGGCGCAGTGCTGGGATCGGGGGGTCACATTTGCAGCAGACACACAGTGCTGAGATTGGGGATGCATTATAATTTACTATTACTGATATTGGAGCTACGGTTTGAAGATATATGAGCCCCCTTAAAACCTATTAGTTAAGTAATTCACTTTTTTTTTATTACCTTAAAATCTGGATTTAATTATTTGTGTAGGCATGAAGCATTTTTGTTAAAATAGACAAAACAAAACATTGTTTTGAGATACCACATGCCAAAACTATTAACTCTTGGTTGTTCACCCCACAGAAACTCAATATGTTTGTCCAGATTTCAATAAGTTCTTTCAAAGCATATATTAAGAAAACATACATACATGGCATTGCTCTGTAAATTTTCTATTTGCAATACTCTTGTTGAAATATAAAGAGTTGGAATTAGAAATATGAATGAGAATAAAAGAATATCATTAGTATCATCATTAGTATTTAATACTGATATAATTATTTATGAAATACTCAATATGACTGTGTTGGAATTTCACTGACATTTCAACCCAGTCAAGAGATATACTGAGACAACATTGGGACTACTTGTATTTATCCTACACCTGACACTTCTAGACACTAGATGGAGCTTCTGCTGTCTAGAAGTGTCAATCTCTCCAGCCATCATCAGTGATAGCTATAGATAATTGGCTCTTTCTATGGAGTTTCTCGCGGAATCCTCCATACACCTTATTGCTTTACTCTTGCGCATGTGTCGCCAGGAGATGAATGGAACTTGCAAGAGGAAGATGATGGTGACCATGAGGGACAGGTTCATGTAAGTAAATCTTACCCTTACCTGCCCCCCAGCTTCTGGACCCCGAACGGCGATGTCAATGTCAGGGGTCCTTACAAATTCTAGTGACTGTAACACTTTAACACTGTAACACTGTGAGATTATAAGACTTTTTAACTACAGAATTATTATACAAATGACATCCTGGTTCACGCGCCCTACTTGGGATAAAATGGGGCATTTCAGAAATCACCTCTAGAAGCAAACTGGATTTTTTTCAAACTGCCATTTAGGAATGAAATCCATTTCTTTATGAAGCCCTAGTCATACCTACATGCATGTGATCTGCACTGCCTTCCTAAACACTTTCTGTAAACCTTATAGCACAGTTTGTTTAATTTAGAATTCATTGTCTCCTGCCCTGGTAATAGCCTTCTAGATCAAAATCTAGATCATGATCTGTACACAATAACTGTTTAATTAAGCTAAAGGTGTTTTAATGCCTTTAGTTAGTATCCCTTTAAGCAGATTGTACATAATTAAAATAGATTGTAATTGCACATTTTAAGTTAAAATAGCTGTGATGGAGAATTTTTCATATTACAATATAGTAAGTTAAAATGTAAAATGTCCTTGTCCACAAGTCATAGGTTAGTGAATAACCCTGACAGTGTCAAAATTGCAGATGTCCCCAAAGCCTAGTTCAGAGGAGTCTATCCACTAAAGCAGAAACTTTGGAGAACTGACACGGGGCTTTCCAATTCTTGTGCAAAAAAGCTGAATTAACAATGGCCCCTAATCCAATATGTCTAGATAAGCTTTTAAAATGATTTAATATTTTGGATATTAGTTTTCAAAATATCAAAAAAAAAAATCTAACATATATATCAATATATCAAAAATATTTAAATACTAATGCATTTTTCCAAATATTAAATAGTTCCAAATCATATCCGTCATTTATCCATCATTTATCCGTCAAGTCTGTCCAAAATATTAAATTGAGGCCAATAGCTGAGGGATACATTTTATCTTTCTAATACTATTACATAGTTTCCATAAATAAATTGTCCTGCATTCAAGCCAAGTCCATAGTATTTGCATGTAGTGCACATTGCCCAGACATTATTTAGCATGCAGAAGGCATTTATATTAGATCTGTGCAGTTTCCATTAAGCCTGTTGACTTTAGAGTCTTCAGTTTATCTTGCAGCTTTACATTTATTTAAAGAAAGGAAAACTCAATTAATGGGAATATAGTTCTTTTATCTAGCTCATAGTTGTACACCACAGTAAATGAGCTGGGGTAGAAGATCAAATTAACAAATGTATGTTCATGAATGTGAATTAGGGTCTAGTCAGATCAAAGTAATGGAGAATCCAAAGAACCGCATAACTGTTTGTTTAATCATAGACAACTTGTTTTCTGTTATTATTTTATGTAGCGGTTTCTTTCCAGGTTTGGAACTATTATATGCTGGAAATTTAATGGGTTTGCTTGGCGAGGTATTACTGATATATTTAACATTTTTAATTCATGGTGTGCCTTTATATAGAATGGAGGTATGGGTCATACCAATCTAACACATTGTTTGATAAAAAATAACTTGGACAAATTCTTTATTTGTTCAATCGAGAACAGCAGAGAAGTTAAACAATATTTAGAACTTGAAAAGTGAAAGTCGAATGAGAACATTCTTCTAACTCTGCTATTTTACCAAAATACAGCAACCTCCAATTTCGATTCTTCACAAGTCTTTCTGCGTTGAACAAAACAATGTGCTTGTGTTTGTTTAAAGAGTTATTATCACAGTAAGGACAACTATATTTCATAGTATATAAAATTATATTTATAGATTGTTCTAGTGTAAGTGCCTGTAATTGTGAAGATGTCTGAGGGCAAAAACATTTTTAAAATCAGATCCTCTTTGTGACGGATCGCCTGGCACCCTGACTGGGTGCCTCCGCCAATCAATGCTCCTAGTGCTCACCGAGGACTCCAAACACTCCACCAGACACCATCAGCATTTGAGTTCTATGTACTCGACGACCAAACACCACTCATTGTGCTCGCGGCTTAAGATGGCCGCCTCCATGTGTTCAAATGCCAGCTGACCGATTCGACCCGCTTCAAACCGCTTTGAGACTTCGAAGTGCCGCTTCAAAATGCTTTGAGAGTTCGAAGTGTTACTGAGTGAATAACGTTAATAGGTGTCATACTTCTCGTATGGGTGGTCCAGTCATTCGATGGTTTATTCTGCATTCAAACCCAAACTCCTGATCCCTTTGGTAAATTCCGTATACCGAACCATAAAAGTCCAAAAGGCACAAACAGTGTCTTTAACCACAGTTTATTACAGGGGCCATAGTCACAGGGCAGGAGGCTGGCAAACAGGCTCCTCCAAAAGACAGTGGCGAGGTTACTTTCGCCACACTCTTCCAACTGTCAATCAACTCTTTGGCATAGATATCTATGTTGTAGAATTGACTGACAGTGAGAGCAAAAGAATGTTTCTACAGAATGTTCTCAATCTCTCTAGTACAGCAGTAAAAGAGTATGAGCTGGGGTTGGTATGAGTTTCTCCGTAGTCCACATTTCTTGTTCTGTAGGAACAGAGTACTTCTTGTCATACCATCCAGATGCTAATGTGTGGACAATTAAATCAGCATTAACAGATACCTCAGCGCAGGAGGTCCTGTCGGTGGGTGTAATAACATTGTAATATCCAAAGAGCTGATGACATGGTGACGCTTGACTCAAGGTAAATAATGTTCACAGGTGAACATTGTTTATTTAATAAATCATGTATCTATCTATATCTCTATATATGAATTACGTATTGGTTCTTCAGCTTCATTGTAATGACATTTTGGAAACCTTCAATTTGAGAGTTAGTTGATGTTTGGAGTGGTTTTAGTGGGGCAAGTATGAGAGGCTGCATGGTTTTTAAATTTGACTCGGTGCACAGGCTGCTGTATGTATGCATGCCTGGAAGAGTCTTTTGAGGTACTTACATCTACAGCAAATGTGAGCAAGCAGATGTCGAGAAGCAAATTGCAATACTGAGGTGGGTTGACAACATTGAACAGGGCTTACTGCTCACTGAGCAGAGTTTAATGGTGCAGGTAGTGCAGGTGTAGGAGATGAGCCAGCTTGGAAAACAAGGAGGTAGTTGGGTGACAGTTGGGCGAGGTGGTAGAGGGGAGGAATATCTAGTCCAACCAGTCCTGATTTAGTACATCCCAGCAGATTTGCCTGCTTGAGTGAAGATGTTGCGAATATCAGCTCAGGAGTGGCTGTACTGGTGGAAGCTGCTCCTAACAGTCGAGGGAAAAGCTCCTACAGTATGGATGGGATCGAGAATGGAGGAAAGGCTAGACAGGTTGTGCCCAATCTTAATACATATGTTAATGCAGCTGTTCTATATAACTTTATTTTTTTTAATTTAAGGGTTACTTCAAGCACCATGACCACTTCAGTAATTTGAAGTGATCATGGTGTTTGCAGTCTGCATGTGCAGCGTTTCACTATGAAATATATTATTTTGCTGCCAGAGGTATAACTCAACCTCTGCACGCTCATTATTAAGCCAGTAGCCAGCTTAATGCAATGTTCTATGCACAGAGAGTCATTCCTTGGCTTAGAACAATCACCTGACACTCTCAGCCAATAAATGGTTGTTGGGATCTGCACCTGACTTCTGCAGCTCTGAAAAATGCTTTTCCCCGTTGCTGGGGAACAGTCAGGGTACTTCTGGCAAATTTGACTCGGTGCACAGCCTGCTGTATGTATGCATGCCTGGAAGAGGCTTTTGAGGTACTTACATCTACAGCAAATGTGTGGGGGGTTGTCCTGGCTGCCCATATGGCGACTATACACCGGTCATGGGTTATGTTATACTGTATAGGTAACTTTTTTGTTTTTTATATACTAGTTACACGCACACACCCTTTCTTACTCTTCCTTGGTAGAGATGGAGCCGAATGGATAGTAATATTTCATGCTGCAGTTTCACAGCAGTAAAATGAGTCACTAATGAAGCTAGGTCACTGGGATACGTTAATTAGCATAACATGCTCAGTGCCTCAACTCAGTGATAATCCTTTTTGGGGAATCTACAATACTGGGACAGTGAACAGTCTGCACTCGATAGTAGACAGAAGTCTAAATAGTAAATAAGAGAATCTCCTCTCTCTAAGTACTGTAAGTACTGACTCACATCTCCCTCCCCTATCTCTAAATAGACTCCTAGGGGGTTGAGTCTTCTCTTCCTGTGGGTGGCGATTGCTGTCCTTCACAGGGAATATAATCTAATTGATCTATGGAATACAAATGAAAGGGTAAATGCCAGAGTTCATATAATGCAACACCTATACTGTCATCATATATATATATGCACACACATACACAGTGCAAAGAAAAAAGTATGTGAACCCTTTAGAAATTACTGCATTTATAACTTATTACTGCATGGATAACTTTGTCTTGAAATCTTGTTTGATACTCATCTAGGTTACAGTAATGAACAAACAAAATATTGTGTTCTCTTTTACATATTGAATATATCATTGAAATATCCAAAGTATAGTATGGAAAAATATGTGAAACCCTAGGCTAATGACTTCAACAAAAACTGATTAGAATTGGAAATTGGCAAACCTGGTGTCCAATAAATGAAACGAGATTGGAGGTGTGGGTTAGACTTACTTTGACTTGTAAAAAGCACTCAAACATTTTGAGTTTGCTATTCACAAAAAGTATCTGTTGATGTGAATCATGCCTCCTAAATAAAAAGCTCTCAGAAGACCTGTGACCAAAACTTGTTGCTGAAAAGGGTTGCAGATGTATCTCAAGGAGCTAAGCTCAAGGAGCTTAGATATTCCTCTGTCCACTGTTTGAGACATTGTCTAGAAATGGAGACGATTTAGTACTGTGACTGCTCTCCCTAGAAGTTGCAGTCCAGCCAAGATGACTCAAAAGGCACATAGCACAATTATTGATTAGGCAAGAAAAGAACCATAGAGTAACAGCTAAAGACTTCAATGTAAAGAAATCAATGGAACTCGTTGTCATCTTTGTTCAGGAGTCGACTATATATTTGGGGCTGCTTTACTGCTTTGCTGCTTCAGGGCCTAGAACACTTTCTATCATCGAAAGAAAAATGAATTCCCAAGTTTATCAAGGTATCCTACTGGATTATATCAGCATGGATGTACACAAGCTGAAGCTTTGTAGAAGCTGGGTGAGGCAGCAGTACACCGATCCTAATCACTGAGGTAAATCCACTACAGAACGGCTTCAAATAAAGAAAATCCATATGTTGGAGTAACCCAGTCAGAGCCCAGATCTTGACCACATAGATATGCTGTGGAATAACCTCAACAAAGCTGTTTAAACCAGATATCCTAAGAATATGGCTGACCTGAAGCAGTTCCGTAAGGAAGAGTGCTCCAAAATTCCTCCTGAATGTTGTGCAGGTCTAATTCGCAGCTACTGGAAGTGCTTTGATTGAAGTTACTGCTGCCAAATGAGGATCAACTAGCTATTAAATCCAAGTGTGAACTTACTTTTTACACAACAGTGTGAATGTTTAATGGGATGTGTTCAATAAAGATATGGAAAATTATATATACATATTTTTGTGTGTTGTTAGCTTAAGCACATTATGCTTGTTTATACTTGTGACTTTAATGAAGATGAGATGACATTTTATGACCAATTCCTTTCTCACTCGAGCTGCTGCCAAGGAGATTGTTCATGCTCTGGTAATCTCTCGCATGGATTACTGCAATTCTCTCCTAGTTGGTCTCCCCAAAAGCCGAACTGCCCCGCTACAATCGGTAATGAATGCTGCCACCAGGCTGATTTTTCTCAACCGTTATTCCTCCTATACCTCACCCCTCTGTCTCTCCTTACACTGGCTTCCTGTATCCAATAGGTATTAATTCAAAATACTAACCCTTACCTATAAAGCTCTAACCAATTCTAGCCATTCTTACATTTCTTCCCTGATTCATAGATATGCCCCTTCTCGGTCTCTCCGCTCTGCCTGTGATCTTCTCCTGTCCGTTGCTCACACCCTTACTGCTAACTCGTGCTTGCAGGACTTCTCGTGGGCTGCACCCTTCTTTTGGAACAGCCTGCCTACCCCATCAGACTCTCCCCTAGTCTTCAATTGTTTAAGAAGTCCCTCAAAACACATCTGTTCAGAAATGCTTATGGACATAGTTACATAGTTACATAGTTACATAGCTGAAAAGAGACTTGCGTCCATCAAGTTCAGCCTTCCTCACATATGTTTTTTGCTGTTGTTTTTTGCTGTTGATCCAAAAGAAGGCAAAATAAACCCAGTTTGAAGCACTTCCAATTTTGCAACAAGCTAGGAAAAAAATTCCTTCTTGACCCCAGAATGGCAGTCAGATTTATCCTTGGACCAAGCAGTTATTACCCTACATTGAAAGATTATATCCTTGAATATTCTGTTTTTCCAGAGTAACTTATCAATACTTATCCAAATGTGTCTCTCGCTCTCCTAAAGAGCCATACTCCACTCTCACCTCTAGCTCTGCTACTTTTCCACCCTGTTTCGTGGCTGTCAACCCTTGCTGCCCTGTTGTGTAGTTGTACCCCACCTCATCTAGACTGTAAGCTCGTTTAAGCAAGGTCCTCGTCTACCTATTGTTCCTGTGTCACTGTGTAATTGTCTCATTTATTGTAAATTCCCCCCTTTCATAATATTGTAAAGGGTTGCAGAATTAGTTGGCACTAATAATAATAATATATATTAGAATTGTGCTTTTGTTATTTGAATAACAGTGGTTCTGAAAGACAAGTTTTCTGTGGTAGTTCTCTTTTCAAGTTGTTCCTAAACAAGCCTTGCATAAAATAAATAAACATGTATTCTTTTTATGAGATAGTGTTCAAGGATCATGGCAGTAGGTGCTGTATCCTACAAACTCCTCGGAATTGACTCTAAATGAAATTCTGTTCAGATTACATATTTTTACTGGAAGTGAATCCGTGAAATACGATAAGGTCATAATAATAATGTGAATTCACTGTTTCTCAGGTAGCGAGTTAGATTACATAGACTGAGTTCCTACAGAGGCCTATTGCACACAATAGCCCTCAGTCTAAATGAAATGGTATTTGCCTGTTTATATGAAGAATGATGAAACTTTAAATGAATTGTTGACCTTTCCTGAATGACATGTGACCTGTAAGATATCTGAGCAGTACATCAATACTAGTTGTGGAAAATTGCTGTCTGCCGGCTGAAAATAAACAATATAAAATAGTATAAGGTTCCAAAATGACTGAAAATATTTTTAGTTAGATGTTGAAATCCTCTGTTGAATTTAAGTTATCTTTCAGCTGAAATAAAAATTTAACCTTTAAGTCGTTTAAGTATTTTTTTCTTTACTGTTTGCAATGTAGTTTTATTTATCCAGAATAAAAACTGTTCACGATAATGAGAATAAGGTTATTGATCTTAAAGTTACAACCCACAGTGTAACAGTGAGCATTCAGCATATTTGTAAAGATTGATAGAATGCCAGCCTCTTTTAATATTATATTAAAATAAAGAGGTGATCATTTCTGATTGTGCTCACCTTCTCATCATGCCATGAAGTAGATCTTTGCACGATATATGCTAAAGAATTATTGGCTCATTTGGAGTTTCCAAAAATTTCAATCACCTTTGTAAATTGGCATCTTTATATTGATCTAATTGTTTAGTGACATTCACAGTTCTTGATCCTGCTTAATCATGTATAATTCGGCCCTCTGAAGACCCTCTGAAGACCAGTATGGGATCTAGATTTGTTGAAGACCATCCCTTTGTTTCTTTATCTTGAGCAATTTTGGTAAATTTGGTAGAGACGTACCCCAAAAGACTCACATCTGCAAATGCAGGCAACGGTGGTTCAACCACATTTTGAGGGGGGTGCGATTGATACTTATGCGAGTTACTTAATTTTTGTTGTCACTGAAGAAGCATATTTTTCATCTCTAAAGGGTTAGGTATATTGTGTAAATAAAATATTTTAAAAAACCCAACAAATTTTATTTTAATTCAAGGTTGTAATGCTTCACAATTCACAGGGATGAAAATGTATTCAAAGCTCTGTATATGTATTGTTAAGTAAACAATTGAAAATATAGTCAAATAAATATGCCGTACACTCAAATACCTTCTCTGAAAATAGTGTTTCGGCTTTACAGTATAAGCCAACAAAACCAAGCAGAAAGATAACTGATGGGTTGTATTTTAAGGCATATTAACCCAATTATAAGTATATTTTTACCATCAGGGATTCAACATTTATCACATAACATTGATTAGACCTCTGAGCTAGGTTATGTCAAATGGAATGTCGTGAAACTACGCTATTTCATTAAACTGTAGCTGGTGTCGGGTATTCAATCCAGAATCTCTTAAACCACATGATTTTATCAAAATCTTGGAAATTGAAGCAATCACTAAAAGGTGTCGGGGAATTAAAATGTTCTGTCTCAGTGAAAGAGATATGTCCCTTGTAACATACATCAGGGTTTTTTTTTCTCTCCTTTCTTCTTTGTCTCTCTTTTTTTTTTTTTTTTAAAGAAACATTGCCATGCAGAAAAAAGACATCAAACACACGCAGTTACGCTACGTTCTAGAAAATATCCAACAACGGTCATTTTTCAAACTTAAAAATAGACCTGCTGTTACAAGTTCGGCGGCTTCTTTTAAGTGCTTTATAACAAAGGAAGCTATAATGTAGTGATTGATAAAACACTCAAGAAAAATATGCAAATCATCATAGTTTATGAATAGTACGAGGAGAGACGTGCCATTTATATGCTTAATGTATTTATCGATGGTACATTTGGCACAGCGATTAATTCACGCTCCTGTATTTTCGTTAACTTTATGGCTGTGGGGAAATCTTTCATATATCTCAAATATGCTTTAACATATTTTATTCTCAAATCTGTGGTTTGGAAACCTGATTTTTTCACATGAACAGGCAGGTGAGAATTAATCTGATGATTATTTATGGTATATTAAAGGAGATTATATGAGTAAATAGATCATTCATAGTTTGATTTTATTTTGGACTCTTGCTGTAAGCAGGTTAAGATGATTTAAGGTTACTTTTTCCTTTTGTGTGCATGTGTCCCCTTTGACAATACTTGTATACAAGGTATGGTGGATCCATGAAATTTTGAGAACAATTCCAGATTTCCATCCCGCATCTCTATGTCCTAGCAGGTACTACTAAATGTATTAGACTTATCCATATCTGAATTGTTGTATGTACATTTGAGGCTCAAAAAGAGAAAAGGATGAATTCTCAAATTAATTAGATAAACAATACTGTATGTATTCAAAAATACTTGCTCTCAAAAATAAATGAATGCATACATTTCAGAAACCCGTGGCTGTCATACTCTAAAACTCGGAATTCCAAGCGTTTGATTTTATGCACACGGAGCTCGCCGTGCATACGATTCACATCCCCAGGGTTCCTCTATCAGGAGCACTGGATTGGATGACAAGCCATGCAGCGACGCCTCTACAATGATGTTGTAGGAGGTGTAGAGGGCAGCAGCTCCAAGGGAGTTTGGGTGCTGGAAAAAGAGTGAAATGCTTTTTTACTTTTTTGCAGTTTGGGAGAGCCCTATATCTAATGTGAGATTAGGAATACATTTCTTATGGTATAATGTTCCTTGTATTATCCAACCATCAACTGCCAGAAAGACATCCCCGCTACCCTCTTCCATCATCATGTTTTAGATTGTAAGCTGTAACAAGCAGGTTCTTCATCTGCTTATTTGTCAATGTGTTTGCATTCTACAAAACATACTCAATCCTTCAATTATTATAACAAAAACAGAGAATGTGAAAACTCTGAGGACAGACAAAAGCATAGAGGAACTCATTAGCTTGCCCTTCGAGGCTTACAGACTAATCCCACCCATAAGGGAAGTCCAGAATAGAAAAGCTGGCAAGTTTTCTCTGCACGAGAGATACCGAAATCCCAGACAATTTGTTTTGGCCTTCTTTAGGCCTCGTCGGTGAGGCGCAGCTGATACCCTTCTAGACACAGTGAGCACTGGGTCCACGTCTGGATTACCCTTTTGAACTTGAACATTATAGTTAGTGCATTTACTAAGCTTAGGACATGGGACATTAAGGGTTAATGTTAGGGTTCAAATTAGGGTTAGATTTAGGGAGTTGATTTTTATGTAAGGATATTTCATATTAGGGGAATATCTGTAAATTCTGATTTATGTCACACTTTAATTTCACACTTACCCCTAGGGTTAGGGTTAGAATAAAGTGTGAAAGAGGTTAAAATAGCTTACCTAACCCTAATTTCAACCCTCACGTAACCCTTAATGTCCCATGTTCCTAAGCTTAGTGAATGCACTAACTATAATAAAAGTGTAAAACTAGCGTTACTTACCTATCAGGACCTTGCTGTGGATGAATTCTCAGAGCCTCTATCAGATTTCCCTACCCCAGCTGGAGTGCTAGCACGCATGTGCAGCACAGGATCCAGCTGATTACCCTCACCGGAATTGACGAGGGTAGGGGATTTTCACGGGGTAGAGGATTTTGATACACGACAGGTACGGCAAACCGAGACAATCATTTTGGCCTTCTTAGAGCTTCATCAGCAAGGCATAGCTGATATCCCTCTAGGCACAGTGAGCATGGAGTCCACATCTGGATTACCTTTTTGAACTTGGGGAGAGCCAAATTAGTGCATTGAAACAAAAATAGAGAATATGAGAAGTCTGAGATCGGACAAAAGCTTAGAGGAACTCAGTAGATTGCCCTTCTGTAAATCCCCACTCAGCTCTCAGAATAGTTTTTGCTCACTTAACATTGTCACGTCTTTCAAAGCACCATCTAGCATTGTCTTCGTGTTTTATGCACTTGTGATTTTTACATTTGGTTTGCTCTGCTACATCAGCTCTTCTAATACCTGTTAATATTTGGAATGTATAAGTTCCTGGCGGAAATCAATGTGTGAAAGTAACAAGCTCTAACCCCTCCATGAGATTGGTCATGTTATGATATCTTGGGCTTTTTATGCTACCAAATGATTCTCTGATTCCTTCTCCTTACCTAAAATAGTCCAAAAATGTATACTCTGCCAAAACACAGAGATCTAGCAAATGTAGCACCAACCAGTGCCCCAGTTCCTTAAGCTACATTCTTAACTGTAAAATGGAGGGTTTCTTTTTTTTACAGTGTACCAGCCCTTGTATTAATTTTCTCCAATTTCCTTTCTTCCTTCATAACATGAATACTTCTGAAATGTATTAAATGAAAACTAACAAAAGACGGAGGTGCTAATTGTTATTATTTATTTAATCAACTGTTAGCGTGACTAGAATTTTACAAATGGCCTGTGTTATGTTATGGAGTTCTATTAGCTGGCACAATCTCGAAATGGCTTTGCGGTATGAGCCATGTCACAATACTGAGACAGCATTGAGCTCTGATCTCATTCAGTTAATTACTCGTGTCTGAATGAATGAAGTCTAAAACTAAACAGATACTTAAAATGTAAATGAATGCAGTGATGCAGAAAAATACATCGCTGATAGGAGCTGCAAAAGGGAAACCTCTTGAGAAATAAACCTAGGTTTTCTTAAAATCAATCAGAAGACCAGAAAAACTTATTGAAACGGGCAATTTTCATGATATCTGTTACGTAGGCAATATTACTAGCAGAAAAAGAAATCTCATCTTATTTTTTTTTAAATTAACACTTTGCTTTGTTTATTGGCCCTCTCACAGCGTGAGAATGACTGCCCAACACTCACACATAACAACGTGTAACTTGATAGTCCGCCAACTGGCCTACACACACGCACATGGGTATATATGCCAAAAATGCCTGGTGTGGCCACCAAAGTGTTTGACTATGTGTTTGGATACACCAGCGGAACTCCACTGGAATTGCTCAAGCTAAGACTATTGTACTGTTGTATTGAAGTTGAGCAGAAGTATGCAGACGTGACAAAATTAGAGCACAAGAGAGTGTGCCACTATACAACCTGTTTTATGCCTCAAAGCATTACCCTGGACAAGTAAGGAAAGGAAAGCATGACTGCTGCCCATGAACTTGGGGGCAGGTCAAAAAAGGATATTATGTTGATGCTTTGTTATCAGAAGGGCAAATAACAAGGAGAACGGGGTTGGATGCTCATCTTTCTTTACCTCCCACCCTGTGTCTGTGTTTATCTTGGATTTATGTTTGTCCTTTGTATTTCTCTATCTGTTTTTTGCCCAAAAAGTCACAATTTCATTGCCAGCGCAGTTGAAATTTATATCTGAAGTGCTAAATCGGCTTGGGGAAGCTTAGGGCTGATGGCAGTAAGGAAACTGTGCTGGACTCATGGACCCAACGTTACAAGGAATGCCTGTAGGGCAACCTCCCCAACAGCTGGCAATACTAGCATGTTAAATTTCAATAAAGATGTGGTTGCATAACGGGTATAAGGAGGTGTTATGGGTCAACAGTCAAGTAGTCTAACACTCATGTTCATCCCTAAATTGCAGATGTGCTGACGCCATATTTGATTCTAGAGGGACTGCAAGAGTGAGATACCTTATCCAACACTCAACACTAGTATGTATTTAAGAGTTACATATATTAAAATAATAATATTTAATATATTAATTTGCAACTGCAGAACCTTTATAATGTAGGCATGTTCATGTGAGTGTAGCCCTATTGATTTCATATGTAAATATATACTTTCTTGGTTTTACACCCCTCCCTGTCACCGTTGCCTCATTTCAGGGTCCTATTTAACATTACACTGCAGAGAGCATTTCCCAAGTAAGTGCATTCATCTAATAAGAGCAGGCCTTAAGTTGCTAGAATAGGACTTGCCAAAAATGGGGTACATTGGCACTCCACCATGTCAGGCTTATACAATGTATTATCATATACTGTAATTAAATTCCTATTGTTTTGCCTGTCGGGAGTTTAAAAATATTTTTGATCTTTGAAGTTGGTGTTTATTGAGTGAGTGCACTGGATCTTGTATGGATTGCTCTGTACAATGTGTCTGTTTTGCAGAATTTGATGTATTGGACCATAACGTGTTTTACCTGTTACTAGGATCACTATATCCTGATTTTTAATATTTTTGAAAGTTTATGACATCTTCCTATTGTCAGGCAACAGTAAGTGGAATTTGTGTTCTTCCTGTGTGAAATCAACTAACTAATAAGCACAGAGATCCCAAAGAAAACACTGTAATTACATGATGGAATACACCCCAACTGCATATCAATTCTACATATTGCTGTTGCAAACGATTCAGGCTACGAGAAAGGTGTCCCATAGCCTGACCCATTGGGAGGCATACTGTAAGATACTGATGAGGTGGTACCATGTTAGCGAACATTTACCTATCGGTACCTGACACATGCTGGAGATGCGATCTCCACAAGGGAAACAGGAGGAACATATTCTGGGACTGCCACAATGGAAAATCACAATGGATATGGATTGACACATGACATATGACATATTGACACCTTGACATATGGATTGACACCTTGACATATGGATTGACACCTGTCCTCAGAGACCCTGATACACACTGACACAGAGCAGAATAGGAACTGTTCCCCCTACATAGGGTAACTTGGCAGATATGGATTGACACCTGTCCTCAAAGACCCTGATACACACTGACACAGAGCAGAATAGGGACTGTTCCCCCTACATAGGGTCACTTGGCAGATCTGGATTGACACCTGTCCTCAGAGACCCTGATACACACTGACACAGAGCAGAATAGGGACTGTTCCCCCTACATAGGGTCACTTGGCAGATATGGATTGACACCTGTCCTCAGGGACCCTGATACACACTGACACAGAGCAGAATAGGGACTGTTCCCCCTAAATAGGGTCAATTGGCAGATATGGATTGATGATAAAAGAAACTAAAAAATGGTGGGAAATATATTACTTAGAGAGTTACCTCAAAGAAGGGTTAATCCCTAGAGGATTGAGGGTGGAGAAAATTCCAGCATGAGGGATAGATAATGAAGATTTTTTGAACAAGTGGGACCAGATATTGGAAATCTGCTCACAAAATCTTATGAAATTAATTATCGAATTTGAAAAGGAGAATCGAGATCAAACAGAAAATGACATAAGAAATCTAGAAACAGAAGGGGCCCTAAATAGAGATCAAATTGGATATAAAGAAAGAGAACAAGAAATTTGTGCAACAATTAATCAATTAGAAGAGAAAATTGCCGACACAAAGAATAATAAAATGAAAAGGGATAGAAATGATAAAACACATAGCACGTTTTCTACAGCTAATAAAATTAAAAATAGACATACACGTAATATTCACTACAAGAAAAATACAAGGAATTTTGGTGATACATATGGAAATCAATTCAATAGGAATGCTGTTTCTCCTATCCGTAAAAGACATTATTCAATTAATCCTCCCAAGTATTCACCAATTACCGTATTTATCGGCGTATAACACGCACTTTTTCTCCCTGAAAATAGGGGGAAAATCATGGGTGCGTGTTATACACGATATCCCATATTTACTTACCTGTCTTGAAGCGTGGGCCGGTGTTCAGCGCGCACCGCGGGACTGGAACTTAAATTTCAGGTTCCGGTTTCCGCCGGGACTGAAAGGAAGTGTGCACACTATTGTGTGCACACTTCCTCAGGGCCGGTGCAAGGATTTTTGGGTACATAGGCGAAGATGAATTTTTCCGCCCCCCCCCCCCTCTAAAATTAACATCTTCACCTATGTGCCTCCTAACCAGCCCCTCCCTCTTCCCCGTCCCTTAGTGTTCCTCTCCCCTCCCCCCTCTTTTCCCTGTCCCTTGGTTTTTCTCTCCCCTCCCCTCTCTGTCCCTTGGTGCACCCCCCAACCTCTTAGCGGTCACACTCCCCTTCCTGGTGTGCCTCCTACCTGTCTTGTAGTGTTGCGGAGCAGACCCTCTACAGGAGCTTCAGTTTTCTGTACCTGGCTGGACTGACAGGAAGTGCTCTCTCAGTGAGCACCTCCTCTCAGTCTGGCCGGGTACAGGAAACAGAAGCTCCTGTACTGCGCTCCGCTCCGCCACGCTACACTCAGTGGTGTATACACACTAACAGCCACACACACTCAATGATAAACACACAGACGTCACTGACAGACACAGACTCACTGATCTGACACACACTCATTCATTCATTGACAGACACACACTCAATCACAAACATACTCTCACTGATTTGACAGACACTCACAAACACACACACACACACACAGACACACACATTCATACATACAATCATTCACAGACACACACAGACACATACACAGACACATACACACACTCACATACACAGACACACACACTCACAGACAAACACACACAAACACATACACAGACACACTCACAAACACATACACACACTCACAGACAAACACATACAGACACACACACAAAGACAAACACATACACACACTCACAGACACATACACACACACTCACAGACACATACACACACACTCACAGACACACACTCACAGACAAACACACACTTACACATACACTTTCAGACACACACTCACAGACAAACACATACACAGACACACACATTTAGACAAACACACACTCACACATACACTTTCAGACACAGACACACACACAAACTCACATATACACTTTCAGACACACACTCACAGACAAACACATACACAGACACACACACATTTAGACAAACACACACTCACACATACACTTTCAGACACAGACACACACACTCACACACACACTTTCAGACACACACACTCACAGACACACACACACACTCACAGACACACACACACACACACACACACACACATACACTTTCAGACACACACTCACACATACACTTTCAGACACAGACACTGACACATACACTTTCAGACACTCACAATTAAATATTAATATCCACCCAGCCTCCCTACCTGGAGAGCTGGTGTGGATGTGTCCCTGGGGTCCAGTGGGGCTTCAGTGCGGCGGGCGGCAGCGTTCTAATGAGAGGCTGCGAGGGAGCTCTAACCTGTCTGCTCTGCTCCCTCGCGGGCTGTCTGCTGATGCCGGGAGCCGGAATATGACGTCATATTCCGGCTCCCGCAGCATCAGCACACGGCGTGCGAGGGAGCAGAGCAGACAGGTTAGAGCTCCCTCGCAGCCTCTCATTAGAACGCTGCTGCCCGCCGGGGGTCCAGAAGGTGACCTGGCAGGAGGGAGCGCTTCCTTCCTGACGGTCACTGAAATCTGGCGCCCCCAGAGCCGGTGCGCCCTAAGGCGGCCGCCTGTGCCGCCTTATGGACGCGCCGGCCCTGCACTTCCTTTCAGTCCCGCCGGAAACCGGAACCTGAAATTTAAGTTCCAGTACCGCGGTGCGCGCTGTGAAGCCAGCCCACGCTTCGAGACAGGTAAGTAAATATGGGACAAGAGGGAAAGTGTACTAGGGGAAAGTATGGGAAGGGGGGGACACTATGGGGGGTGGAGAATACTATGGGAGGGGGGGAAGAATACTATGGAAAGGGGGACACACACTATGGGAGGGGGTGGAGAATACTATGGGGGAAAGAATACTATGGAAGGGGGGGAACACTCTGGGATGAGGGGGGAACACTATGGGAGGGGGGGAGAATACTATGGTAGGGGGGGAGAATACTATGGGGGGAGAATACTATGGGAGGGGGGAGAATACTATGGGAGGGGGTGGAGAATACTATGGGAAGGGGGGGGACACTATGGGATGAGGGTGGGGAATACTATGGGAGGGGTGGAAATTTCCTGGAATTTCCTTCTGAAAATGAGGTGCGTGTTATACGCCGAGGCGTGTTATACGCCGATAAATACGGTAATAGAAAAAGACACCCCTCCCTAATTGATAAAAAAAGCACTATTCCCCTAATAGATCAACACACTATACTAAAAAATCACAAGGTCATTTTAGACAGAGAGAAAGGGAGGAGTCGATCTCCCCAAATCATTTTTCAAAAAAATCACAAGATCCCTCTAGACAGAGGGAAAGGGAGGAGTTTATCTCCCCAAATCCTCATTATTATTCACCTAAAAGATCCTATGCACAGGTGGCTAGTACTAGCCAAGGAAATCAAAGAGGAAGAGATGATCTTTTTTTAGGGAGAGAACCCAATTCCAAAGAAGGGAGAATTACTCAATTCTTCAAACCCCGACACAATATGAAAGAAATCCCATTAGAAAATCAGTTGACCCCACCAAAAAGAAAGAGATCAGAAGAAGATCTCCGGAGAGAGGACTTCTTGAGAAAAAGGAACTAGAAAAACAATATGGAGTTTATAATTTAACTAATACTGAATTGTCAATTAGTGATTTAAAGGCACTAAATAAGGGATTCAAATTTGCCCCAAATAAAAAAAAAATCATTATTTTAACACTTATATAGACATTCAAAAATATATTCGAAAAATGACATTAAAAAGATTATTTTTGAAAAAAGATACAGAAGTAGTTACAACATCTAATGAAGCATCTAATAATAAACAACATTTATTTAAGAAAAAATCTCATTTTTATCCAGTAGGGGACAGAGGTCCTTTTTTTTTTAGAAACCTTTAATAATATGGTGTGCCACGATCTAGAGGAATTAGAAAAAGAAAAAGGTCCACAGACAAATAAATATAATATGAGTAAAGAAGAATCGGCAAGTATATCTAAATTACAAAAAATGGACAACATATTTAGAAAAGAGGTGGATAAAGGCGGTGCCATAGTTGTTATGACTAAGGAATACTATATGAAAGAAGCACTTAATATCCTAGGCAAGACAAATACCTACATAAAACTTAAAGAGGATCCGACAAAAAGGTTTAATTTTATTCTAAAAACTCTACTGAATAAGGCATTGGAGGAAGGTATTATCTCTAAAAGCAACATAGAATATCTATTTAACAATTTTCCAATAATTCCCATATTCTATTTTTTACCCAAGTTGCACAAAAACCCAATAACACCACCTGGAAGGCCAATCATCAGTGGCATTGACTCAGTTTCTGCTCATTTATCTGAATTTGTGGATCACAACCTACAAAAATATGCCCAAGAGGCACCTTCCTATTTGAAAGACACAACGCATATTTTGAGAATAGTTGAAAATATCAATTGGAAAGATGACTTTATTTGGGTAACTATAGATGTGGCATGATTATATACAGTTATCAAGCATAACAAAGGTTTAATTGCAGTGGAACGAGTCATGGAGAGAGATGAAAGTGTTCCACCGGATTTTCGAAATTTTGTACTTAAAAGTATTCATTATATTTTGAAACATAATTATTTTTTCTTTGATGACTCGTTCTATCTTCAAATTACTGGTACAGCCATGGGGACCAGGTTCGCCCCCAGCTATGCCAACATATATATGCGGGATTGGGAATCCAACCACATATGGAGGGGGCATGGCTGGTTAGCGAACCTGGTCCTATGGAAGCGTTTCATAGACGATGTTATAATGATCTGGCAGGGATCACGTAAAGAATCACAGTCCTTTTTGGACTACATTGGTAATAATGATTATGGTTTAAAATTTACCTATGAGATAGACCCCATAACAATTAATTTTTTGGATGTTTGTTTTTTTGTTGAAAATCAAACTATACAATCGAAATGTCATTTAAAAAAAACTGAAGGCAATAGTTACATACATAGGAAAAGTTGCCACCACGAGAAATGGTTGGAAACTATTCCAAAAAGTCAACTAACAAGAATCCGACGAAACTGCTCAAGAGATGTGACTTCCAAGAACAGGCCAAACATTTGAAAAATAAGTTTTTAACAAAGAAATATAAACCAGCATTATTAGAAAAAGAAATTAAAGAAATTGAAAAGAAAGATAGAAAAGACCTCATGGTATCTAATCCAAAAAAGACAATAATAAAAAAAGATTATCAATTTTCATTCATTACACAATACAACACACAACATTGGAAAATGAAAAGGATTTTAAATAGGCACTGGGATATCTTATGCAAAGACCCCGTACTAGGCAAGGTACTCCCTAAAAAAGCACCAATAATTTTCAAAAAACCGAAAAATCTAATAAACGTACTAGCTCCAAGTTACGACTTAAAAATTCCACGAAAAGGCACTATTTCAAACATTAAAGGCTTCAATCCCTGTAATTCATGTAAGGCCTGTAAAAATCAGAGATATATGCAAAGAAAGGAATTTATAAGCACAACTACTAAAGAAGAATTTAAAGTTAAATCTAATATAAATTGTAACTCCAAATGTGTGGTCTATATGCTACAATGCCCATGTGAGAAACGGTACCAGGGAAGAACTGGCAGAACATTAAAAGAAAGAATATTGGAACATCAAAATAATATTAGAAAAAATTCAACCAAACATATAGTGCCAATTCATTGTACCAACTGTAGGGAATTCAGTTGGTTAAACTTTTTCTTCATGGGCATTGAGCATGTTTACCCCTATTGGAGAGGGGGAAATCTAATGAAGAAACTCTCACAGAGAGAGACCTTCTGGATCAATACATTAAAGACATTACAAACACATGGATTGAACCTAGATATAGATCTATGGAGTTTTTTTGAGGATTGAATGCTTCTTTTCCTTTATATTTTTGATGTAAATGCTGCATTTCATCCATGTCCCTATTGTAATATTTAAAGCATCCACCTTATATTTAGGTGATTTATATAAATATATTTAAAGGGGGAAATACACATTATTGAACTATCCCCTATTTGAATTTAAAATTGAAGTTTAATTAAATTAAATCATTTAACTCTAATTGAATTATACTTGTATTAACTCTAAATTTAATATTCAAGCTGTATTAATTCTAAACAAATTGAATTATATTCTAATTAAACCACTCAACTTTAATTGAGTTCAAATTATTTTATTTATTTTTTAATTTTCATTATTATTATTATTAATAAATATTTTTATTTTTATTTTTATCTTTATTTTTATTTTATTTTTATTTTATATTTCATATTTTATTTTATTTTTAATTTTAATTTAATTTTATTTTTATTTTTTTTATTTTTTGTATATATATATACATATATATATATATATATATATATATATATATATATATATATATATAATTATTATCCATCTTTATATATATATATATATATATATATATATATATATATATATATATATATATATATATAATTATTATTCATTTATTTTGTTGTCTCAATCCCTAATCATGGAAACATTTCCTTGAGAGTTATTATAGATATTCCATATTTTATGAAAAATGGATGAAATGCAACATATATTGGGATTTCACAAGCTTGTTCACCTGAAAGTGTGTGTGCTCTATAGAAGGAAAAATAAAGTATTTTATATTTTATATATAATGTTATAATATATTCATTTATTTTTTAGGTTTTGTATATTTTTAATATAGAAGCATGTTGTTATAAAAGCTTCTATAAATGTATAGATTTATCTAAGCACATATAGATTTTATTTAAGCACATTTAAACATCCCCCCACCCACTCTCTTCTTTGCCCTTTGTCCGTGCTCTGACACTGAGAGAAAAAAATGATCGAGTATGAAGATACTTCCGGGTTTTGACAATGAAACGCATGCTGGAACGCAGGAGGAACTGAATGGCGCACGGAATGACGTCTTAGAAACCGGACCGAAAAAACGAAACACCTGCTCTGAATAATGGATTATGTGGACATTGGGGGAGGTATAAAGGGAGGAGGACGGAAGGGTTTTTTATTATTTACTTGTATCCTGTCATTGTATACTACTGAAGTCCCTGAGGAAGTCCCATACACGGACGAAACACGTAGGACCCCTGGTGGTGACAGAGAGATAACACCCTTTGTTTTATATTGTGATGTAAGTTATTAAATATACTTTTTTATTACATCTTTGAATGTGCACTACAATTTTATCGCATCTTTTTTCCTGAGCACATACTTCTCAGCTGGTCTATGAGACATTGAACATAGAAGAAAGAAATTGATTTGGAAAAGGCTTTTATGCTAAGAGGAAAATAAAGACATCTATGCTAAATGCTTTTTAACTCCAGTGAAAGTGTGAGTGGCCACTTGTGAATTTTGCACCTATGGTTTACTCATATACACAGTTATACGCTATGTTCTTTTTTTCATCATTGATTTAGCAGATTATCCACTATTTTTGTACATACAGATATGGATTGACACCTGTCCTCAGGGAACCTGATACACACTGACACAGAGCAGAATAGGGACTGTTCCTTCTACATAGGGTCACTTGGCAGATATGGATTGACACATGTCCTCAGAGACCCTGATACACACTGACACAGAGTAGAATAGGGAGTGTTCCCCCTACATAGGGTCACTTGGCAGATATGGATTGACACCTGTCCTCAGAGACCCTGATACACACTGACACAGAGCAGAATAGGGACTGTTCCCCCTACATAGGGTCACTTGGCAGATATGGATTGACACCTGTCCTCAGGGACCCTGATACACACTGACACAGAGCAGAATAGGGACTGTTCCCCCTACATAGGGTCACTTGGCAGATATGGATTGACACCTATCCTAAGGATCCCTGATACACACTGACACAGAGCAGAATAGGGACTGTTCCCCCTACATAGGGTCACTTGGCAGATATGGATTGACACCTGTCCTCAGAGACCCTGATACACACTGACACAGAGCAGAATAGGGACTGTCCCCCCTACATAGGATCACTTGGCAGATATGGATTGACACCTGTCCTCAGAGACCCTGATACACACGGACACAGAGCAGAATAGGGACTGTTCCCCCTACATAGGGTCACTTGGCAGATATGGATTGACACCTGTCCTCAGGGACCCTGATACACACTGACACACAGCAGAAAAGGGACTGTTCCTCCTAAATAGGGTCACTTGGCAGATATGGATTGACACCTGTCCTCAGAGACCCTGATACACTCCGACACAGAGCAGAATAGGGACTGTTCCCCCTACATAGGGTCACTTGGCAGATATGTATTGACACCTGTCCCCAGGGACCCTGATACACACTGAAACAGAGCAGAATAGGGACTGTTCCCCTTACATAGGGTCACTTGACAGATATGGATTGACACCTGTCCTCAGGGACCCTGATACACACTGACACAGAGCAGAATAGGGACTGTTCCTCCTACATAGGGTCACTTGGCAGATATGGATTGACACCTGTCCTCAGGGAACCTGATACACACTGACACAGAGCAGAATAGGGACTGTTCCTTCTACATAGGGTCACTTGGCAGATATGGATTGACACATGTCCTCAGAGACCCTGATACACACTGACACAGAGTAGAATAGGGAGTGTTCCCCCTACATAGGGTCACTTGGCAGATATGGATTGACACCTGTCCTCAGAGACCCTGATACACACTGACACAGAGCAGAATAGGGACTGTTCCCCCTACATAGGGTCACTTGGCAGATATGGATTGACACCTGTCCTCAGGGACCCTGATACACACTGACACAGAGCAGAATAGGGACTGTTCCCCCTACATAGGGTCACTTGGCAGATATGGATTGACACCTATCCTAAGGATCCCTGATACACACTGACACAGAGCAGAATAGGGACTGTTCCCCCTACATAGGGTCACTTGGCAGATATGGATTGACACCTGTCCTCAGAGACCCTGATACACACTGATACAGAGCAGAATAGGGACTGTCCCCCCTACATAGGATCACTTGGCAGATATGGATTGACACCTGTCCTCAGAGACCCTGATACACACGGACACAGAGCAGAATAGGGACTGTTCCCCCTACATAGGGTCACTTGGCAGATATGGATTGACACCTGTCCTCAGGGACCCTGATACACACTGACACACAGCAGAAAAGGGACTGTTCCTCCTAAATAGGGTCACTTGGCAGATATGGATTGACACCTGTCCTCAGAGACCCTGATACACTCCGACACAGAGCAGAATAGGGACTGTTCCCCCTACATAGGGTCACTTGGCAGATATGTATTGACACCTGTCCCCAGGGACCCTGATACACACTGAAACAGAGCAGAATAGGGACTGTTCCCCTTACATAGGGTCACTTGACAGATATGGATTGACACCTGTCCTCAGGGACCCTGATACACACTGACACAGAGCAGAATAGGGACTGTTCCTCCTACATAGGGTCACCATTTTTAGCCCAAGGCAGCTCATCTCATCAGGCCTTTTTTAGTCGAATGTATCACCCACTGTCATTCATCTTAATAAAGGTGAGGTAATCTAGACTTTTTTGACCTAGGCGACTTCTCTTCTCAGTGACAATACCTCCTTTCTGACAGGACACCTGAAGCGGGGCAGGCCAGAAGTTCTATCGCAAATTGGGATAGCTCAGGCCACAGGTCAAGCCTGCACACCCAGTAGTCAAGGGGTTCATTGCTCCTCAGAGTGTCGATATCTGCAGTTAAGGCGAGGTAGTCTGCTACCTGTCGGTCGAGTCGTTCTCTGAGGGTGGACCCCGAAGGGCTGTGGCGATGCGTAGGATTTAAAAAGCGTCATGTCCTTGCCGGCGTAGTCGTGGGAGGAGGAGGATTACTTTCACCTCTTCCCCTGTTAGATTCCCGTTGAGCTGTGACATCACCCTTATACGCTGTGTAAAGCATACTTTTTAATTTATTTTGCAAATGCTGCATCCTTTCCGACTTGTTGTAATTTGGTAACATTTCAGCCACTTTCTGCTTATACCGGGGGTCTAGTAGCGTGGACACCCAGTACAGGTCGTTCTCCTTCAGCCTTTTTATATGAGGGTCCCTCAACAGGCACGACAGCATGAAAGACCCCATTTGCACAAGGTTGGATGCCGAGCTACTCATTTCCCGTTCCTCCTCCTCAGTGATCTCAATGAAGGTATGTTCTTCCCCCCAGCAACGTACAACACCACGGGTACCAGATAGGTGACAACGAGCACACTGGGATGCCTGTTGTGGTTGGTCTTCCTCCTCCTCATCAAGGCCACATTCCTCCTCTGACTCCTCTTCCTCACAATCCTCTTCCAGCGTTGCCGCAGGTCCAGCAAGCGATGCTAATAAGGCTGTTTCTGGTGGTGATGGTGACCACAACTCTCCCTCTTCATGCTCATCTACGGCCTGATCCAGCACTCTTCGCAGGACACGTTCCAGGAAGAAAACAAATGGTATGATGTCGCTGATGGTGCCTTCGGTGCGACTGACTAGGTTTGTCACCTCCTCAAAAGGAGGCATGAGCCTACAGGTGTTGCGCATGAGCGTCCAGTAATGTGGCAAAAAAATTCCCAGCACATGTGTCAACTTGCCCAAATGCAATGCCGCCAACAAATTTCTTCCGTTGTCACAAACCACTTTGCCGATCTCCAGTTGGTGCGGAGTCAGCCACTGATCCACCTGTGCGTTCAGGGCTGACAGGAGTGCTGGTCCGGTGTGACTCTCTGCTTTCAGGCAAGTCAACCCCAAGACGGCGTGACACTGCCATATCAGGGATGTGGAACAGTACCTGGGGAGCTGGGGGGGTGCCGTTGATGTGGAGCAAGACACAGCAGCAGAAGAGGACTCAGCCGAGGAGGTTATGGAAGAGGATGGAGTAGGAGGAGTTGAGGAGGTGGCAGCACGCCTGCCTGCAAGTCGTGGCGGTGTCACCAACTCCTCTGCAGGGCTACGCATTCCATGCTTGGCAGCCGTCAGCAGGTTTACCCAATGTGCAGTGTAGGTGATATACCTGCCCTGACCATGCTTTGCAGACCAGGTATCAGTGGTCAGATGGACCCTTGCCCCAACACTGTGTGCCAGACATGCCATTACTTCCTTTTGCACAATCGAGTACAGGTTGGGGATTGCCTTTTGTGCAAAGAAATTTCGGCCGGGTACCTTCCACTGCAGTGTCCCAATAGCTACACATTTTTTGAACACATCAGACTCCACCAGCTTGTATGGTAAAAGCTGGCGGGCTAAGAGTTCAGTCAAGCCAGCTGTCAGACACCGGGCAAGGGGGTGACTTTGTGGCATTGGCTTCTTACCCTCAAACATGTCCTTGACAGACACCTGACTGTGGGCAGATGAGCAGGAACTGCTCAAGGCGAGAGACAGAGGGGCAGATGGTTGAGAGGGGGCAAGGAGGACAGCAGTGGTTAACGTGGCTGAAGATGCTGGAACAGGAGGAGGATGGCGGCTTTGAGTTTGTGTGCTGCTTGTACTCATGTGTTGATCCCATAGGCGTTTGTGATGTGTGATCATGTGCCTTCGCAAAGCAGTTGTACCTAGGTGGGTGTTGGACTTCCCACGACTCAGTTTCTTTTGGCACATGTTGCAAATGGCATCGCTGTTGTCAGAGGCAGACACACAAAAAAAATGCAAAACTGCTGAGCTCTGCAATGACGGCATTCTGGTGGTGGTAACAGCATGCGTTGATTGGCGTGCTGTCTGGCTGACCCCGGGTGCCAATGCATGCTGTCTGACTGTGCCACTAGCTCCTTGCGACGACCTCCCCCTGCTTCCAACTCGTCTCCTCCTCCTCCTCTCTGTCTCCCCATCTGAACTTTCCCCCTGTTCTTCTTCTCTTCTAGCGGGCACCCACGTGACATCCACGGACGCATCGTCATCATCAACCGCTTCACTTGTATCTGACAACTCAGCAAACGAAGCAGCAGCGGGTGCAACATCATCATCATCACACCGTACGTGTTTAATGCTGCCTGACTAAGACATATCCCTGTTATCTACATCCTCTGGCAATAATGGTTGCGCATCACTCATTTCTTCCAACTGATGTGTAAATAACTCCTCTGACATACCAAGTGAAGCGGCTGTGGTGCTAGTGTTGGTGGTGGCGGCAGGCGGGCGAGTGGTAACTTGAGAGGTGACCGAAGCTAAGCTGGAGGAGGATGGTGCGTCAAGGTTCCGAGCGGAAGCTGTAGAATAGTAGGTGTCCTGTGTTAGCCAGTCAACTATGTCCTCTGCCTGTCATTTTTTTTTCGATTAGTGGTACTATGCGTGCAAGCTACTGTGAGAACAGATATGAGTGGCACTGTGCAGTGGCAGAAGTTGGCAGAGTAGACGCTGTAGGCCTGACACACACGCTTGCAGACAGCGAACTGCTATTCAATCTATTACAGTCAAAATTGTATTTTTTTTTTTTATTGTACACTACTGTTACACCAGATATGAGTTGCACTGGTGTGACACTGTGCCCTGGCAGGCCCTGAAACGCACACTCGTGAAGGAAACTGACTGCTATTATATTACAGTCCAAAAAGTTTTTTGTTTTTTTTAAATGCAAGCTATTGTGACACCAGATATGAGTGGTGGCACTGGGCAAGTGGGCACAGTATATGCTGTGAGCCTGACACACATGCTGGCAGACAACTAACTGATATTCAATCTATTACAGTCCAAATTTTTTTATTTTTTTTACATGTACACTACTGTTACACCAGATATGAGTTGCACTGGTGTGGCACTGTGCCCTGGCAGGCCCTGAAACGCACACTCGTGAAGGAAACTGACTGCTATTATATTACAGTCCAAAAAGTTTAGTTTTTTATTAAATGCAAGCTATTGGGACACCAGATATGAGTGAGTGGTGGCACTGGGCAGGCCCTGAAACACACACTTGTGAAGGAAACTGACTGCTTTTATATTACAGTCCAAAAAGTTTAGTTTTTTTTTAAAAGCAAGCTATTGGGACACCAGATATGAGTGAGTGGTGGCACTGGGCAGGCCCTGAAACGCACACTCGTGAAGGAAACTGACTGCTATTATATTACAGTCAAAAAAGTTTTGTTTGTTTTAAATGCAAGCTATTGGGACACCAGATATGAGTAGTGGCACTGGGCGAGTGGGCACAGTATACGCTGTGAGCCTGACACACACGCTGGCAGACAACTAACTGCTATTCAATCTATTACAGTCAAAATTGTATTTTTTTTTAAAAATGTACACTACCGTTACACCAGATATGAGTTGCACTGGTGTGACACTGTGCCCTGGCAGGCCCTGAAATGCACACTAGGGAAGGAAACTGACTGCTATTATATTACAGTCCAAACTGTTTTTTTTTTTGGTTTAAATGCAAGCTATTGTGACACCAGTGAGTGAGTGGTGGCCCTGGGCAAGTGGGCACAGTATATGCTGTGAGCCTGATACACAGGCAACTGCAATTACATTACACAGAAAAAAAAAATGCATACTGAAAAAAAGCCGGTGAACAGTGCGGGACATCACTATATCTATTGCTAGAACAATCTGTAATCAGTTTTCCCTCTGGGTACATTTCACTTTTTTAGCCTTTGCTCTTGGTGTAGTTACCCCATTTCCCTTAGAATATAAGCTTGGTCGAGCAGGGTCCTTGCCATATTTTGGTTTTGGATGTCAAAATTGTCCGAATTTGGCTGAATTGTTTGTATACTTTTCGTACTGTCCCTTTGAATATTCTAGATATTCTTTATAAATAATAATGCTAATAACAATAATTAATATTGTCAGAATGGCTGTATAAAATACACAGAGAAACAACTAGGTTTTTATTGTGCATTTGATTGCATGTTTACCTTCTTGACTAAGTCCTTATCTATTGAATCCTTTATTAATCTATGCATTTTGCTTAGTGACCTTGCATTGTCACGTTAGTCTGTTAAAACATATTATGATCCTTTCCATGCTTTTACTTGGCGATGATCCTGCTTTTCTGATCATTGGGTGTTTATCATTCCTTGGTCCAATCTGCTTTTGCAGCAACTTGTGATGGATTTGTCTACTGTCATAAGTCAAGTGGCCTCCACGGAGGTCAAACTTCCCCATAATAAAGTAAACAAACGCTTCCTGTCAACTTCTAGTTTTCGTTTCTCCCAAGTATGCTGGGATTTATACTTGTGTCTTTATATGTAAAATGTATTAGATTTCACCTTTATTGATGAAGTTGGTACATGTGAGAATATGAAAATAAATAAATAAAGCATGAATATAAAAGTAAAGATGGCTTTGGAGAAGAAACAACTAATTGATATAGTGTTTGCAGTAATAATACGTGTTACACTCATTTATTTTCCTTTTTATAGTTGTACTTTGTTTAATTTCATTATTTTCAGGATTGTATTTATGTTTTATACCATTACAGAAATGAAAAATGTCAATTAAGGACGTAAACTTAATGAGATGAGACACAAACTCTTACTTAAAGAGAATTAGAGTCTGGCCAGTAATAAGGTCATCCATATGTGGCTCCAGCACTTCACTCAGCATGCATCATTACCACGCGATATTTATGCCGTGCATTATTCTTGAGTCCATGCTGATGCCGCACGTCATTCTGATGCCATTTCTGATGCCGAATGCTCCA